>NC_057796.1:166693933-166833799 GCF_018294505.1 Triticum aestivum
TTATTAGAATTTAAAAACAAGGTATCTCAACGTTTTTTCGGTAATCTACGGTGCCCTGGTGTTTGAAATTCATTCCCATTTCTTGCACGGGACCTAAGCATGCACCCAAGGACACAGATTTGATTTTTTTCAACCAATTTATATGCATTGGAGCATGCCCACGTAGTTCAAATTTTAATTATGCACATAAATGTATTGAAAACTCAGTTAATGCATAAAAATGTCCAAATGAACCTCGAAAAATCACAAAAATTGACACAACACTCCTGTTGTTCTATGTTGACACGAGAATTTTTCTAATGCAATAAGAGGCAAGGGATATCATTTCGTCCCCAAAGATGGGACGTTCCCTACCGAAACCATCATGCTTGTTGTGACAAGCTCTAGTTTGTGAGAAGCATATACCCAAACCTGCCGCAAATGGGACAAAAAATTTACCACGGCATGTTGATGCCACTCCATTATAGTATGCCAAGTTTCATGAATTTCAGACGAGTTTTGGATTTACTAGAATTTAAAAACCAGGTATCTCAACGTTTTTCCGGTAATCAACAGTGCCCTGGTGTTTGAAATTCATCCCCATTTCTTTCATGGGACCTAAGCATGCACCTAAGGACACAGATTTGATTTTTTCAACCACTTTATATGCATTGGAGCATGTCCATGTAGTTCAAATTTTAATTATGCACATAAATGTATTGAAAACTCAGTTAATGCATAAAAATGTCCAAATGAACCCCGAAAAATCACAAAAATTGACACAACACTCCTGTTATTCTATGTTGACATGAGAAAAAAATTTAAAGCAGCAAGAGGCAATGGATATCATTTCGTCCCCAAAGGTGGGACGTTCCCTACCAAAACCATCATGCTTGTTGTGACAAGCTCTGGTTTGTGAGAAGCATATACCCAAACCTGCCCCCAATGGGACAAAAAATTTATCACGGCATATTGATACCACTCCATCATAGCATGCGAAGTTTCATGAAATTCAGACGAGTTTTGGATTTAATAGAATTCAAAAACCAGGTATCTCAACGTTTTGCCGGCAATCAACTGTGCCCTGGTGTGTGAAATTCATTCCCATTTCTTGCACGGGACCTAAGCATGCACCCAAGGACAGAGATTTGATTTTTCAACCAATTTATATGCATTGGAGCATGTGCGTGTAGTTCTAATATGAGTTATGCACATAAATGCATTGAAAACTCAGTTAATGCATAAAAATGTCCAAATGAACCCCGAATAATCACAAAAATTGCCACAACACTTTTGTTGTTCTATGTTGACACGAGGATTTTTTTAAAGCAATAAGAGGCAATGGATATCGTTTCGTCCCCAAATGTGGGATGTTCCCTATCTTAACCATCATGCTTGTTGTGAGAAGCTGTGGTTTGTGAGAAGCATATACCCAAACCCGCCCCAAATGGGACAAATTTTTTACCACGGCTTGTTATGCTGCTTCATGATAGCATGCCAAGTTTCATGAATTTCAGACGAGTTTTGGATTTACTAGAATTTAAAACCAGGTATCTCAACGTTTTGCCGGCAATCAACGGTGCCCTGGTGTTTGAAATTCATTCCCACTTCTTGCAAGGGACCTAAGCATGCACCCAAGGACACATATTTGATTTTTCAACTAATATATATGCACTAGAGCATGTGCATGTAGTTCAAATTTGAATTATGCACATAAATGCATTGAAAACTCAGTTAATGCATAAAAATGTCCAAATGAACCTCAAAAAATCACAAAAGTGGACACATCACTCTTGTTTTTCTATGTTGACACGAGACAAAATTTGAAAGCAATAAGAGGCAATGGATATCCTTTCGTCCCCAAATGTGGGACGTTCCCTACCGAAACCATCTTGCTTTTTGTGATAAGCTGTGGTTTGTGAGAAGCATATAACCAAACCTGGCACAAATGGGACAATTTTTTTCACCACGGCATGTTGATGCCGCTCCATGATAGCATGCCAAGTTTCATGAATTTCAGACGAGTTTTGGATTACTAGAATTTTAAATCCAGGTATCTCAACGTTTAGTCGGCAATCGACGGTGCCCTGATGTTTGTAATTCATTCCCATTTCTTGCATGGGACCTAAGCATGCACCCAAGGACACAGATTTGATTTTTCAACCAATTTATATCCACTGGAGCTTGTCCATGTAGTTAAAATTTGAATTATGCATATAAATGCATTGAAAACTCACTTAATGCATAAAAATGACCAAACGAACCCGGAAAAATCACAATAATTGACACAACACTCCTGTTGTTCTATGTTGACACGAGAAATTTCTTGAAAGCAATAAGAGGCAATGGATATCGTTTCGTCCCCAAAGATGGGACGTTCCCTACCGAAACCATCATGCTTGTTGTGACAAGCTCTGGTTTGTGAGAAGCATATACCCAAACCTGCCCAAAATGGGACAAAAAATTTACCACGATATGTTGATGCCGCTCCATGATAGCACGCCAAGTTTCATGAATTTCAGACGAGTTTTGGATTTACTAGAATTTTAAAACCAGGTATCTCAATGTTTTGCTGGCAATCAACGGTGCCGTGGTGTTTGAAATTCATTCCCATTTCTATGCACTGGAGCATGTGCATCTAGTTCAAATATGATTTATGCACGTAAATGCATTGAAAACTCAGTTAATGCATAAAAATATCCAAACGAACCCCGAATAATCACAAAAATTAACACAACACTCTTGTTGTTCTATGTTGGCACGACAAAAATTTTGAAAGTAATAAGAGGCAATGGATATCGTTTCGTCCCCCAATGTGGGACGTTCCCTATCGAAACCATCATGCTTGTTGTGAGAAGCAGTGGTTTGTGAGAAGCATATACCAAAACCTGCCGCAAATGGGACAAAAAATTTACCACAGCATATTGATGCCGCTCCATGATAGCATGCCAAGTTTCATGAATTTTATACGTGTTTTGGATTTAATAGAATTTAAAAACTAGGTATCTCAACGTTTTGAAGGTAATCAACGGCGCCCTGGTGTTTGAAATACATTCCCATTTCTTGCATGGGACCTAAGCATGCACCCAAGGACACATATTTGTTTTTTCAACCAATATATATGCACTAGAGCATGTCCATGTAGTTCAAATTTGAATTATACACATAAATGCATTGAAAACTCAGTCAGTGCATAAAACCAAAGCTCAGGTTTGTGAGAAGCATATAACCAAACCTGGCCCAAATGGGACAAATTATTTACCACGGCATGTTGATGCCGCTTGATGATAGCATCCCAAGATTCATGAATTTTCGACGAGTTTTGGATTTACTAGAATTTTAAAACCAGGTATCTCAACGTTTTACTGGCAATCAACGGTGCCCTGGTGTTTGAAATTCATTCCCATTTCTTGCATGGGACCTAAGCATGCACCCAAGGTCACATATTTGATTCTCAACCAATATATATGCACTGGAGCGTGTGCATGTAGTTCAAATTTGAATTATGCACATAAATGCATTGAAAACTCAGTTAATGCATAAAAATGTCCAAACGAACCCTAAATAATCACAAAAATTGACACAACACTCTTGTTGTTCTCTGTTGACACGAGAAAAAAATTGAAATCAATAAGAGGCAATGGATATCGTTTCGTCCCCAAATGTGGGACGTTCCCTATTGAAACCATCATGCTTGTTGTGAGAAGCTGTGGTTTGTGAGAAGCATATACCCAAACCTGCCCCAAATGGGACAAAAAATTTACCACGGCATGTTGATGCTGCTCCATGATAGCATGCCAAGTTTCATGAATTTGAGACGAGTTTTGGATTTACTAGAATTTAAAAACCAGGTATCTCAACGTTTTTCCGGTAATCAACGGTGCCCTGGTGTCTGAAATTCATTCCCATTTCTTGCACGGGACCTAAGCATGCACCCAAGGACACAAATTTGATTTTTTTCGACCAATTTATAAGCATTGGAGCATGTCCATGTATTTCAAATTTTAATTATGCACATAAATGTATCGAAAACTCAGTTAATGCATAAAAATGTCCAAATGAACCCCGAAAAATCACAAAAATTGACACAACACTCCTGTTGTTCTATGTTGACACGAGAATTTTTTTTAATGCAATAAGAGGCAATGGATATCATTTCGTCCCCAAAGATGGGACGTTCCCTACCGAAACCATCATGCTTGTTGTGACAATCTCTGGTTTGTGAGAAGCATATACCCAAACCTGCCCAAAATGGGACAAAAAATTTACCACGACATGTTGATGCCGCTCCATGATAGCATGCCAAGTTTCATGAATTTTAGACGAATTTTGGATTTACTAGAATTTAAAAACCAGGTATCTCAACGTTTTTCCAGTAATCAACGGTGCCCTGGTGTTTGAAATTCATCCCCGTTTCTTTCAGGGGACCTAAGCATGCACCCAAGGACACAGATTTGATTTTCCAACCACTTTATATGCAATTGAGCATGTCCATGTAGTTCAAATTTTAATTATGCACATAAATGTATTGAAAACTCAATTAATGCATAAAAATGTCCAAATGATCCCCGAAAAATCACAAAAATTGACACAACACTCCTGTTATTCTATGTTGACACGAGAAAAATTTCGAAAGCAGTAAGAGGCAATGGATATCGTTTCGTCCCCAAAGGTGGGACGTTCCCTACCAAAACCATCATGCTTGTTGTGACAAGCTCTGGTTTGTGAGAAGCATATACCCAAACCTGCCCAAATGGGCAAAAAATTTACCACGACATATTGATGCCACTCCATCATAGCATGCCAAGTTTCATGAATTTCAGACGAGTTTTGGATTTAATAGAATTCAAAAACCAGGTATCTCAACGTTTTGCCGGCAATCAACTGTGCCCTGGTGTGTGAAATTCATTCCTATTTCTTGCACGGGACCTAAGCATGCACCCAAGGACAGAGATTTGATTTTTCAACCAATTTATATGCACTGGAGCATGTGCGTGTAGTTCTAATATGAATTATGCACATAAATGAATTGAAAACTCAGTTAATGCATAAAAATGTCCTAATGAACCCCGAATAATCACAAAATTGACACAACACTCTTGTTGGTCTATGTTGACACGAGAAATTTTTCGAAAGCAATAAGAGGCAATGGATATCGTTTCATCCCCAAATGTGGGACGTTCCCTATCGAAACCATCATGCTTGTTGTGAGAAGCTGTGGTTTGTGAGAAGCATTTACCCAAACCTGCCGCAAATGGGACAAAAAATTTACCACGGCATGTTGATGCCGCTCCATGATAGCATGCAACGTTTCATGAATTTTAGACGAGTTTTGTATTTACTAGAATTTAAAAACTAGGTATCTCAACGTTTTGCCGGTAATCAACGGTGCCCTGGTGTTTGAAATACATTCCCATTTCTTGTATGGGACGTAAGCATGCACCCAAGGACACATATTTGTTTTTTCAACCAATATATATGCACTAGAGCTTGTCCATCTAGTTTGAATTATGCATATAAATGCATTGTAAACTCAGTTAGTGCATAAAAATGTCCAAACGAACCCCAAAAAATCACAAAAATTGACACAACACTCCTGTTGTTGTACGTTGACATGAGAATTTTTTTGGAAGCAATAAGAGGCAATGGATATCGTTTCGTCCTCAAAGGTGGGACGTTCCGTAGCGAAACCATCATGCTTGTTGTGACAAGCTCTAGTTTGTGAGAAGCATATACCCAAACCTGCCCCAAATGGGACAAAAAATTTACCATGGCTTGTTGATGCCGCTTGATGATAGCATGCCATGTTTCATCAATTTCAGACGAGTTTTGGATTTACTAGAATTTAAAACCAAATATCTCAATGTTTTGCCAGCAATCAACGGTGCCCTGGTGTTGAAATTCATTCCCATTTCTTGCAAGGGACCTAAGCATGCACCCAAGGACACATATTTGATTTTTCAACCAATATATATGCACCAGAGCATGTGCATGTAGTTCGAATTTGAATTATGCACATAAACGCATTGGAAACCCACTTAATGCATAAAAATGTCCAAATAAACCCCGAAAAATCACAAAAGTTGACACAGCACTCTTGTTGTTCTATGTTGACCCGAGAAAAAATTTGAAAGCAATAACAGGCAATGATATCGTTTCGTCCCCAAATGTGGGACGTTCCCTACCGAAACCATCTTGATTGTTGTGACAAGCTCTGGTTTGTGAGAAGCATATACCCAAACCTGCCCCAAATGGGACAAAAAAATTACCACGGCATGTTGATGCCGCTCCATGATAGCATGCCAAGTTTCATGAATTTCAGACGAGTTTTGGATTACTAGAATTTTAAAACCAGGTATCTCAACGTTTTGCCGGCAATCGACGGTGCCCTGGTGTTTGTAATTCAAGCCCATTTCTTGCATGGGACCTAAGCATGCACCCAAGGACAGAGATTTGATTTGTCAACCAATTTATATGCACTAGAGCATGTGCATGTAGTTCAAATATGAATTATGCACGTAAATGCATCTAAAACTCAGTTAATGCATAACCAAACGAACCCCGAATAATCACAAAAATTGACACAACACTCTTGTTGTTCTATGTTGACACGAGAAATTTTTTGAAAGCAATAAGAGGCAATGGATATCGTTTCGTCCCCAAATGTGGGACGTTCCCTATCGAAACCATCATGCTTGTTGTGAGAAGCTGTGGTTTGTGAGAAGCATATACCCAAACCTGCCGCAAGTGTGACAAAAAATTTACCATGGCATATTGATACCGCTCCATGATAGCATGCCAAGTTTCATGAATTTTAGACGAGTTTTGGATTTACTAGAATTTAAAAACTAGGTATCTCAACGTTTTCCGGTAATCAATGATGCCCTGGTGTTTGAAATACATTCCCATTTCATGCATGGGACCTAAGCATGCACCCAAGGACACATATTTGTTTTTTCAACCAATATATATGCACTGGAGCATGTCCACGTAGTTCAAATTTGAATTATGCACATAAATGCATTGAAAACTCAGTCAGTGCATAAAACCAAAGCTCAGGTTTTTGAGAAGCATATAACCAAACCTGGCCCAAATGGGACAAATTATTTACCACGGCATGTTGATGCCGCTTCATGATAGCATGCCAAGTTTCATGAATTTTAGACGAGTTTTGAATTTACTAGAATTTAAAAACCAGGTATCTCAATGTTTTGTGGGCAATCAATGGTGCCCTGGTGTCTGAAATTCATTCCCATTTCTTGCACGGGACCTAAGCATGCACCCAAGGACACATATTCGATTTTTCAACCAATATATATGCACTGGAGCATGTGCATGTAGTTCAAATTTGAATTATGCTCATAAATGCATTGAAAACTCATCTAATGCATAAAAATGTCCAAAAGAACCCCGAATAATCACAAAAATTGACACAACACTCTTGTTGTTCTATGTTGACGCGAGAAAAAATTTGGAAGCAATAAGAGGCAATGGATATCGTTTCGTCCCCAAAGGTGGGACGTTCCCTACCAAAACCATCATGCTTGTTGTGACAAGCTCTGGTTTGTGAGAAGCATATACCCAAACCTGCCCCAAATGGGACAAACTTTTTACCACGACATGTTGATGCCGCTCCATGATAGCATGCCAAGTTTCATGAATTTCAGATGAGTTTTGGATTTACTAGAATTTAAAATCCAGGTATCTCAACGTTTTGCCGGGAATCAACGGTGCCCTGGTGTTTGAAATTCATTCCCATATCTTCCATGGGACCTAAGCATGCACCCAAGGACACATAATTGATTTTTCAACAAATTTATATGCACTGGAGTTAGTCCATGCAGTTCAAATTTGAATTATGCATATAAATGCATTGAAAACTCAGTTAGTGCATAAAAATGTCCAAACGAACCCCGAAAAATCAAAAACATTGACACAACACTCCTGTTGTTCTTTGTTGACACGACATATTTTTTGAAATCAATAAGAGGCAATGGATATCATTTCGTCCCCAAAGGTGGGACGGTCCCTACCGAAACCATCATACTTGTTGTGACAAGCTCTGGTTTGTGAGAAGCATATACCGAAACCTACCCCAAATGGGACAAAAAATTTACCACGGCATGTTGATGCCGCTCCATGATAGCATGCCAAGTTTCATGAATTTCAGACGAGTTTTGGATTTACTAGAATTTAAAATCCAGGTATCTCAACGTTTTGCTGGCAATCAACGGTGCCCTGGTGTTTGAAATTCATTCCCATTTCTTGCATGGGACCTAAGCATGCACCCAAGGTCACATATTTGATTTTCAACCAATATATATGCATTGGAGCATGTGCATGTAGTTCAAATTTTAATTATGCACATAAATGCATTGAAAACTCAGTAAATGCATAAAAATGTCCAAACGAACCCTGAATAATCACAAAAATTGACACAACACTCTTGTTGTTCTCTGTTGACACGAGAAAAAAATTGAAATCAATAAGAGCCAATGGATATCGTTTCGTCCCCAAATGTGGGACGTTCCCTACCGAAGCCATCTTCCTTGTTGTGAGAAGCTATGGTTTGTGAGAAGCATATACCCAAACCTGCCCCAAATGGGACAAATTTTGTACCACGACTTGTTGATGCCGCTCCATGATAGCATGCCAAGTTTCATGAATTTCAGATGAGTTTTGGATTTACTAGAATTTAAATTCCAGGTATCTCAACGTTTTGCCGGCCATCAACGGTGCCCTAGTGTTTGAAATTCATTCCCATTTCTTGCATGGGACCTAAGCATGCACCCAAGGACACATATTTGATTTTTCAACCAATATATATGCACTGGAGCATGTGCATGTAGTTCAAATTTGAATTATTCTCATAAATGCATTGAAAACTCAGCTAATGCATAAAAATGTCCAAACGAACCCCGAATAATCACAAAAATTGACAAAACACTCTTGTTGTTCTATGTTGATACGAGAAAATTTTTGAAAGCAATAAGTGGCAATGGCAATGTTTTCGTCCCCAAAGGTGGGACGTTCCTACCGAAACCATCATGCTTGTTGAGACAAGCTCTGGTTTGTGAGAAGCATATACCCAAACCAGCCCCAAATGGGACAAATTTTTTACCACGACATGTTGATGCCGCTCCATGATAGAATGCCAAGTTTCATGAATTTCAGATGAGTTTTGGATTTACTAGAATTTAAATACAGGTATCTCAACGTTTTGCCGGCAATCACCGGTGCCCTGGTGTGTGAAATTCATTTCCATTTCTTGCACGGGACCTAAGCATGCACCCAAGTACAAATATTCGATTTTTCAACCAATATATATGCACTGGAGCATGTGCATGTAGTTCAGATTTGAATTATGCTCATAAATGCATTGAAAACTCAGCTAATGCATAAAAATGTCCAAATGAACCCCGAATAATCACAAAAATTGACACAACACTCTTGTTGTTCTATGTTGACACGAGAAAAAAATTGAAAGCAATAAGAGGCAATGGATATCGTTTCGTCCCCAAAGGTGGGACGTTCCCTACCAAAACCATCATGCTTGTTGTGACAAGCTCTGGTTTGTGAGAAGCATATACCCAAACCTGCCCCAAATGGGACAAACTTTTTACCATGACATGTTGATGCCGCTCCATGATAGCCTGCCAAGTTTCATGAATTTCAGATGAGTTTGGATGTACTAGAATTTAAAATCCAGGTATCTCAACGTTTTGCCGGCAATCAACGGTGCCCTGGTGTTTGAAATTCATTCCCATTTCTTCCATGGGACCTAAGCATGCACCCAAGGACACATAACTGATTTTTCAACAAATTTATATGCACTGGAGTTTGCCCAAGTAGTTCAAATTTGAATTATGCATATAAATGCATTGAAAACTCAGTTAGTGCATAAAAATGTCCAAACGAACCCCGAAAAATAAAAAACATTGACACAACACTCCTGTTGTTCTTTGTTGACACGAGATATTTTTTGAAATCAATAAGAGGCAATGGATATCGTTTCGTCCCCAAAGGTGGGACGGTCCCTACCGAAACCATCATACTTGTTGTGACAAGCTCTGGTTTGTGAGAAGCATATACCGAAACCTACCCCAAATGGGACAAAAAATTTACCACGGCATGTTGATGCCGCTCCATGATAGCATGCCAAGTTTCATGAATTTCAGACGAGTTTTGGATTTACTAGAATTTAAAATCCAGGTATCTCAACGTTTTGCTGGCAATCAACGGTGCCCTGGTGTTTGAAATTCATTCCCATTTCTTGCATGGGACCTAAGCATGCACCCAAGGTCACATATTTGATTCTCAACCAATATATATGCACTGGAGCGTGTGCATGTAGTTCAAATTTGAATTATGCACATAAATGCATTGAAAACTCAGTTAATGCATAAAAATGTCCAAACGAACCCTAAATAATCACAAAAATTGACACAACACTCTTGTTGTTCTCTGTTGACACGAGAAAAAAATTGAAATCAATAAGAGGCAATGGATATCGTTTCGTCCCCAAATGTGGGATGTTCCCTACCGAAACCATCTTCCTTGTTGTGAGAAGCTATGGTTTGTGAGAAGCATATACCCAAACCTGCCCCAAATGGGACAAATTTTGTACCACGACATGTTGATGCCGCTCCATGATAGCATGCCAAGTTTCATGAATTTCAGATGAGTTTTGGATTTACTAGAATTTAAAATCCAGGTATCTCAACGTTTTGCCGGCCATCAACGATGCCCTAGTGTTTGCAATTCATTCCCATTTCTTGCATGGGACCTAAGCATGCACCCAAGGACACATATTCGATTTTTCAACCAATATATATGCACTGGAGCATGTGCATGTAGTTCAAATTTCAATTATGCTCATAAATGCATTGAAAACTCAGCTAATGCATAAAAATGTCCAAACGAACCCCGAATAATCACAAAAATTGACAAAACACACTTGTTGTTCTATGTTGACATGAGAAAAAATTTGAAAGCAATAAGAGGCAATGGCAATCTTTTCGTCCCCAAAGGTGGGACGTTCCCTAGCGAAACCATCATGCTTCTTGAGACAGGCTCTGGTTTGTGAGAAGCATATACCCAAACCAGCCCCAAATGGGACAAATTTTTTACGACGACATGTTGATGCCGCTCCATGATAGCATGTCAAGTTTCATGAATTTCAGATGAGTTTTGGATTTACTAGAATTTAAATCCAGGTATCCCAATGTTTTGCCGGCAATCAACGGTGCCCTGGTGTTTGAAATTCATTCCCATTTCTTGTATTGGACCTAAGCATGCACCCAAGGACACATAATTGACTTTTCAACAAATTTATATGCACTGGAGCTTGTCCATGTAGTTCAAATTTGAATTATGCATATAAATGCATTGAAAATTCAGTTAATGCATAAAAACGTCCAAACGGACCCCGAATAATCACAAAAATTGACACAACACTCTTGTTGTTCTATGTTGACACGAGAAAAAATTTGAAAGCAATAAGAGGTAATGGATATCGTTTCGTCCCCAAATGTGGGACGTTCCTACCGAAACCATCTTGCTTGTTGTGAGAAGCTGTGGTTTGTGAGAAGCATATAACCATACCTGGCCCAAATGGAACAAATTTGTTACCACGGCATGTTGTTGCCGCTTCATGATAGCACATAGCATGCCAAGTTCCATGAATTTTAGATGAGTTTTGGATTTACTAGAATTTAAAACCAGGTATCTCAATGTTTTGCGGGCAATCAACGGTGCCCTGGTGTGTGAAATTCATTCCCGTTTCTTGCACGGGACCTAAGCATGCACCCAAGGACACTAATTGATTTTTCAACCAATTTATATGCATTGGAGCTTGTCCATGTAGTTCAAATTTGAATTATGCATATAACTGCATTGAAAACTTAGTTAGTGCATAAAAATGTCCAAACGAACCCCAAATAATCACAAAAATTGACACAACACTCTTGTTGTTCTATATTGACACGATAAAAAATTGAAAGCAATAAGAGGCAATGGATATCTTTTCGTCCCCAAAGGTGGGACGTTCCCTACCGAAACCATCATGCTTGTTGTGACAAGCTTTGGTTTGTGAGAAGCATATTCCCAAACCTGCCCCAAATGGGACAAATTTTTTACCACGACATGTTGATGCCGCTCCATGATAGCATGCCAAGTTTCATGAATTTCAGATGAGTTTTGGATTTACTAGAAATTAAAATCCAGGTATCTTAACGTTTTGCCGGCAATCAACGGTGCCCCGGTGTTGGAAATTCATTCCCATTTCTTGCATGGGACGTAAGGATGCACCCAAGGACACAGAATTAATTTTGCAACAAATTTATATGCACTGGAGCTTGTCCATGTAGTTCAAATTTGAATTATGCATATAAATGATTTGAAAACTCAGTTAGTGCATAAAAATGTCCAAACGAACCCCGAAAAATCACAAAAATCTACACAACACTCCTGTTGTTCTTTGTTGACACGAGATATTTTTTCAATGCTATAAGAGGCAATGGATATCGTTTCGTACCCAAAGGTGGGACGTTCCCTACCGAAACCATCATGCTTGTTGTGACAAGCTCTGGTTTGTGAGAAGCATATACCGAAACCTACCCCAAATGGGACAAAAAATTTACCACGGCATGTTGATGCCGCTCCATGATAGCATGCCAAGTTTCATGAATTTCAGACGAGTTTTGGATTTACTAGAATTTAAAAACCAGGTATCTCAATGTTTTGCTGGCAATCAACGGTGCCCTGGTGTTTGAAATTCATTCCCATTTCTTGCATGGGACCTAAGCATGCACCCAAGGACACATATTCGAATTTTCAACCAATATATATGCACTGGAGCATGTGCATGTAGTTCAAATTTGAATTACGCTCATAAATGCATTGAAAACTCAGGTAATGCATAAAAATGTCCAAACGAACCCCAAACAATCTCAAAAATTGACACAACACTCTTGTTGTTCTATATTGAGACGAGAAAAAAATTGAAAGCAATAAGAGGCAATGGATATCTTTTCGTCCCCAAAGGTGGGACGTTCCCTACCGAAACCATCATGCTTGTTGTGAGAAGCTTTGGTTTGTGAGAAGCATATTCCCGAACCTGCCCCAAATGTGACAAATTTTTTACCACGACATGTTGATGTCACTCCATGATAGCATGCCAAGATTCATGAATTTCAGATGAGTTTTGGATTTACTAGAATTTAAAATCCAGGTATCTTAACGTTTTGCCAGCAATCAACGGTGCCCTGGTGTTGGAAATTCATTCCCATTTCTTGCATGGGACGTAAGCATGCACCCAAGGACACAGAATTAATGTTGCAACAAATTTATATGCACTGGAGCTTGTCTATGTAGTTCAAATTTGAATTATGCATATAAATGCATTGAAAACTCACTTAATGCATAAAAATGACCAAACGAACCCGGAAAAATCGCAAAAATTGACACAACACTCCTGTTGTTCTATGTTGACACGAGATATTTTTTCAAAGCTATAAGAGGCAATGGATATCGTTTCGTACCCAAAGGTGGGACGTTCCCTACCGAAACCATCATGCTTGTTGTGACAAGCTCTGGTTTATGAGAAGCATATACCGAAACCTACCCCAAATGGGACAAAAAAATTACCACAGCATGTTGATGCCGCTCCATGATAGCATGCCAAGTTTCATGAATTTCAGACAAGTTTTGGATTTACTAGAATTTAAAATCCAGGTATCTCAACATATTGCCGGCAATCAATGGTGTCCTGGTGTTTGAAATTCATTCCCATTTCTTGCATGGGACCTAAGCATGCACCCAAGGACACTAATTGATTTTTCAACCAATTTATATGCATTGGAGCTTGTCCATGTAGTTCAAATTTGAATTATGCATATAAATGCATTGAAAACTTAGTTAGTGCATAAAAATGTCCAAACGAACCCCGAAAAATCACAAAAATTGACACAACACTCTAGTTGTTACATGTTGACACGAGAATTTTTTTGAAAGCAATAAGAGGCAATGGATATCGCTTCGTCCCCAAAGGTGGGACGTTCCCTACCGAAACCATCATGCTTGTTGTAACAAGTTGTGGTTTGTGAGAAGCATATACATAAATCTGCCGAAATGGGACAAAAAAATTACCACGACACGTTGATAACGCTCCATGATAGCATGCCAAGTTTCATGAATTTTAGACGAGTTTTGGATTTACTAGATTTTAAAAACCCGGTATCTCAACGTTTTGCCGGTAATCAACCGTGCCCTGGTGTTTGAAATTCAATCCCATTTCTTGCATGGGACCTAAGCATGCTCCCAAGGACACAGATTAAATTTTTCAACCAATTTACATGCACTGGAGCATGTCCATGTAGTTCAAATTTGAATTATGCACATAACTGCATTGAAATCTCAGTTAATCCATAAAAATGTCCAAACGAACCCTGAAAAATCACAAAAATTGACATAACACTCATGTTGTTCTACGTTGACATGAGAAATTTTTTGAAAGCAATAAGAGGCAATGGATATCGTTTCGTCCCCAAAGGTGGGATGTTCCCTTCCGAAACCATCTTGCTTGTTGTGACAAGCTCTAGTTTCTGAGAAGCATATACCCAAACCTGCCCCAAATGGGACAAAAAATTTACCACGGCATGTTGATGCCGCTTCATGATAGCATGCCAAGTTTCATGAATTTCAGACGAGTTTTGGATTTACTAGAATTTAAAAACTAGGTATCTCAATGTTTTGCTCGCAATCAACGGTGCCCTGGTGTTTGAAATTCATTCCCAATTCTTGCATGGGACCTAAGAATGCACCCAAGGACACATATTTGATTTTTAAACCAATCTATATGCACTGGAGCATGTGCAGCTAGTTCAAATTTGAATTATGCACATAAATGCATTGAAAACTCACTTAATGCATAAAAAGGGCCAAAAGAACCCCGAAAAATCACAAAAATTGACACAACACTCTTGTTGTTCTATGTTGACACGAGAAAAAAATATTGAAAGCAATAAGAGGCAATGGATATCGTTTCGTCCCCAAGTGTGGAACGTTCCATACCGAACCCATGTTGCTTGTTGTGAGAAGCTGTGGTTTGTGAGAAGCATATAACCAAACCTGGCCCAAATGGGACAAATTTTTTTACCACGGTATGTTGATGCCGCTCCATGATAGCATGCCAAGATTCATGAATGACAGAAGAGTTTTGGATTTACAAGAATTTAAAATCCAGGTATCTCAACGTTTTGCCGGCAATCAACGGTGCCCTGCCGTTTGAAATTCATTCCCATTTCTTGCATGGGACCTAAGCATGCACCCAAGGACACAGATTAGATTTTTCAACCAATTTATATGCACTAGAGCTTGTCCATTTAGTTCAAATTGGAATTATGCATATAAATGCATTGAAAACTCAGTTAATGCATCAAAATGTCCAAACGAACCCCGAAAAATCGCAAAAATTGACACAACACTCCTGTTGTTCTATATTGACACGAGATTTTTTTTGAAAGCAATAAGAGGCAATGGATATCGTTTCGTCCCCAAAGATGGGACGTTCCCTACCGAAACCATCATGCTTGTTGTGACAAGCTCTGGTTTGTGAGAAGCATATACCCAAACCTACCCCATATTGGACAAGAAAATTACCACGGCGTGTTGTGTCAATTTTTGTGATTTTTCGGGCTTCGTTTGGACATTTTTATGCATTAACTGAGTTTTCAATGCATTTATGTGCATAATTCAAATTTGAACTACATGCACATGCTCCGGTGCATATAAATTGGTTGGAAAATGAAATCTGTGTCCTTGGGTGCATGCTTAGGTCCCATGCAAGAAACGGGAATGAATTTGAAACACCAGGGCACCGTTGATTGCTGGCAAAACATTGAGATACCTGGATTTTAAATTCTAGTAAATCCAAAACTCGTATGGAATTCATGAAACTTGGCATGCTGTCATGGAGCGGCATCAACATGCCGTGGTAATTTTCTTGTCCCATTTAGGATAGGTTTGGGTATATGCTTCTCACAAACCAGGGCTTGTCACAACAAGCATGATGGTTTCGGTAGGGAACGTCCCACCGTTGGGGACGAAACCATATCCAATGCCTCTTATTGCTTTCAAAAAATTTCTCGTGTCAACAAAGAACAATAGGAGTGTTGTGTCAATTTTTGTGATTTTTCGGGGTTCGTTTGGAAATTTTTATCCACTAACCGAGTTTTCAATGCATTTATATGCATAATTCAAATTTAAACTACATGGACAAGCTCCAGTGTATATAAATTGGTTGAAAAATCAATTATGTGTCCTTGGGTGCATGCTTAGGTCCTGTGCAAGAAATGGGAATGAATTTCAAAAACCAGGGCACCGTTGATTACCGGCAAAACGTTGAGATACCTGGTTTTTTAATTCTAGTAAATCCAAAACTCGTCTGAAATTAATGAAACTTGGCATGCTATCATGGAGCGGCATCAACATGCCGTGGTAATTTTTTTGTCCCATTGGCGGCAGGTTTGTGTATATGCTTCTCACAAACCAGAGCTTGTCACAACAAGCATAATGATTTCGGTAGGGAACGTCCCACCTTTGGGGACGAAACGATATCCATTGCCTCTTATCGCTTTCAAAAAAATTCTCGTGTCAACATAGAACAACAGGAGTGTTGTGCCAATTTTTGTGATTTTTCGGGCTTCGTTTGGACATTTTTATGCATGAACTAAGTTTTCAATGCATTTATGTGCATAATTCAAATTTGAACTACATGCACATGCTCCAGTGCATATAAATTGGTTGGAAAATGAAATATGTGTCCTTGGGTGCATGCTTAGGTCCCATGCAAGAAATGGGAATGAATTTCAAAAACCAGGGCACCTTTGATTGCCGACAAAATGTTGAGATACCTAGATTTTATATTCTAGTAATTCCAAAACTCATCTAAAATTCATGAAACTTGGCATGCTATCATGGAGCGGCATCAACATGTCATGGTAAAACAATTGTCCCATTTGGGGCAGGTTTTGGTATATGCTTCTCATAAACCATACCTTCTCACAACAAGCAAGATGGTTTCGGCAGGGAACGTCCCACATTTGGGGACGAAACGATATCCATTGCCTCTTATTGATTTCAATTTTTTTCTCGTGTCAACATAGAACAACAAGAGTATTGTGTCAATTTTTGTGATTATTCAGGGTTCGTTTGGACATTTTTATGCATTAACTGAGTTTTCAATGCATTTATGTGTATAATACAAATTTGAACTACATGCACATGCTCCAGTCCATATATATTGGTTGAAAATCAAATATGTGACCTTGGGTGCATGCTTAGGTCCCATGCAAGAAATGGGAATGAATTTCAAATACCAGGGCACCGTTGACTGCCAGCAAAACGTTGAGATACCTGGTTTTATATAGGAGTAAATCTAAAACTCGTCTGAAATTCATGAAACTTGGCATGCTATCATGAAGCGGCATCAACATGTCATGGTAAATTTTTTGTCCCATTTGGGGCAGGTTTGGGTATATGCTTCTCACAATCTAGAGCTTGTCACAACAAGCATGATGGTTTCGGTAGGGAACGTCCCACCTTTGGGGACGAAACGATATCCATTGCCTCTTATTGCTTTCAAAAAAATTCTCGTGTCAACATAGAAAAACGGGAGTGTTGATGCCGCTCCATGCAAGCATGCCAAGTTTCATGAATTTCAGACGAGTTTTGGATTTACTAGAATTTAAAAACCAGGTATCTAACCGTTTTGCCGGCAATCAACGGTGCCCTGGTGTTTGAAATTCATTCCCATTTCTTGCATGGGACCTAAGCATGCACCCAAGGATACAGATTTGATTTTTCAACCAATTTATATGCACTGGAGCATGTGCATGTAGTTCAAATTTGAATTATGCACATAAATGCATTGAAAACTCAGTATGCATAAAATGTCCAAACGAACCCCGAAAAATCCAAAAAATTGACACAACACTCTTGTTGTTCTATGTTGACACGAGAAATTTTTTGAAAGCAATAAGAGGCAATGGATATCGTTTCGTCCCCAAATGTGGGACTTTCCCTATCGAAACCATCATGCTTGTTGTGAGAAGCAGTGGTCTGTGAGAAGCATATACCCAAACCTGCCCCAAATGCGACAAATTTTTTACCACAACATGTTGATGCCGCTCCATGATAACATGCCAAGTTTCATTAATTTCATATGAGTTTTTGATTTACTAGAATTTAAAAACTAGGTATCTCAATGTTTGCGGCCGAGTGACAGTGGCAGGGTGTTTGACATTCATTCCCATTTCTTGCATGGGACCTCAACATGCAACCAAGGACACAGATTTCAATTTTCAACCAATTTATATGCATTAGAGCATGTGCATGTAGTTCAAATTTGAATTATGCACATGAATGCATTGTAAACTCAGTTAATGTATAAAAATATCCAAGCAAACCCCGAAAAATCCCAAAAATTGACACAACACTCCTGTTGTTCTATGTTGACACTAGGAAAAAATTTGAAATCGAGAAGAGGCAACGGATATCATTTCGTCCAGAAAGGTGAAACTTCCCTACCGAAACCATCACACTTGTTGGGAGAAGCTCTGGTTTATGAGAAGCTTATACCCAAACCTGCCTCAAATGGGACAAATTTTTTACCACGGCATATTGATGCCGCTCCATGATAGCATGCCAAGTTCCATGAATTTCGGACGAATTTTGGATTTACTAGAATTACAAAAGCAAGTACGTCGGCGTTTGCCGGAGAGTCACGGTGTCGTGGTGTTCGAATTTCATCCCCATTTCTTGCATGGGACATAAGCATAAACCCATGGACACATATATGATTTTACGACCCATGTTGGTGCACCGGAGCATGTGTATGTAGTTTAATTTTGATTGTGCACCTGGAATGGCTAGAAAACCAATTTAATGTATAAAATGTTCAAACGAACCCTGAATAATTCCAATTCTTTTATGACACACATATAGTTGCATGTTCACTCCAGGTAAAAAGGTCTAGCAATTCAAACACCGGCCATTGCCGCTGTGACCCCATTATGTAATTCAAATCAAGATTAAAAATCAAGTAGATCGCACACAGTTTATTATCACCAACCGTGTGAGATGCAGCACAAAATATCCTGGAGCACCGTCGGTGTATAGTATGCCTATGGCTTACGCGAGTAGGTGTGTCGGCGACAGTTGTCGGCGTCCTGGGAACGGGGGTCCCCAGACTTGCCTGCCTGCGCCCACGGCGTGGCTCCACCAGTGGCCCTGTACGGCCCATCTTCACCAGCAAACACTGAAGACCCTCGCGAGGGGCCAAGCCTCATGAGGTGGACGATGCAAGACCTCCTCGGGGGCCGCCTCACCAGGCTGGCTCGCGAGGGGCGGAGAGATCAAGGCAAGGGGCACCTCGTGAGGTTCCTGTGACGCAAGCCATGATGACCGGGGCCAGGAGGGCGCCAGCGCGTGCAGTGTCCTCATTTCCTCTTTGGTTCTAAAGAGGCAAGCGCAGGCGAGGAGTCCCGAGGCATCAGGCAAAGGTTTCCATATTGGTGCAACGAGACCAAGACCACTGGAGGCTGGGAGCCGACATTGCAGAGTACGAAGGCCTCATCGCTGGCCTTAAGGCTGCGGTGGCCCTGGGGGTGAAGCGCCTCACCATCAGGGGCGACTCGCAGCTCCTCGTCAACTTCTCCAACAAGGTATACGAGCCAAGGGACGAGCACATGGAGGCGTACCTCGCGGAGGTACACAAAATGGAAAAGCATTTCCTAGGTCTAGAATTGCAGCACGTGCCCCGTGGCACCAACAAGGAGGCTGACAACATCGCCAAAAGGGCGTCCAAGCGACAACCCCAAGAGCCTGGCGTCATTGAGGAGCGGCTCTTCAAGCCTTCGGCAGCACCTCCGCTTTCAGGACCGGCACCGCCTCGGGAGGAACTCCCCCAACCACCTTCCTCGAGAGCCCCGGCCTGCGGCCCAACCTCGTGAGCGCGCCTACTCCTAGCGCTCGAGCCTCAGGAGGGGTGGTGGACCAACGAGTTCAAGGAATACCTGACACAAGGGACGCTGCCGGAGAAGGAGGAGGACGCGGAGCGCGTGGCCCGACAGGCTACGGCGTACTACATCCAGGACGGTGAGTTATACAGGAAGCGGCAAAATGACGTTTCCTTGCGTTGTATCTCCAGGGAACAGGGGAACGAGTTGCTAGCTGACATACACGGCGGAGACTGCGGACACCACTCGTCGTCACGAACCCTCGTCGGCAAGGCATTCCGTAGCGGGTTCTGCTGGCCTACGACGCTCAACGACGCAACCGAGCTGGTGAAGTCCTGCGAGGCCTGCCAATTCCACGCCAAGCAGATCCATCAGCCGCCTCAGGGACTCCAGACCATCCCACTCTTGTGGCCATTCGCAGCCTGGGGCTGGATATCTTAGGTCCGTTCCCCCGAGCGCCTGGGGGCTACCGCTACCTCTACGTCGCCATCGACAAGTTCACCAAGTGGGTGGAGGTAGAAGCTGTCTGCACCATCCCGGCCGGATCCGCGGTCAAGTTCATCAAGGGTCTCGTGAGCCGGTTCGGGGTCCCCAATCGCATCATCACCGACAACGGCTCGCAGTTCACTAGCAATCTCTTCAAGTCATATTGTGCTAACCTTGGAACGCAGATCTGCTACGCTTCGGTGTCATACCCCATGAGCAATGGTCAAACCGAACGCGCCAACGCGGAGGTCCAGAGAGGCCTCAAGACCAGGACCTTCAAGAAGAAGCTCAGGCCTGCGGCAGGGGCTAGCACAACGAGCTCCAGTCTGCGCTGTGGTCCATCTGCACCACCACCACCCTGCCAACGGGCGAGACCCCATTCTTCCTCGTCTACGAAGCAGAAGCGGTTCTCCCTCACGAAGTGGGTGACCTCGTCCTAAGGCAGGTGCTCTCCAGGGAAGGGGCGCATAAGCTTTCACCCATTTGGGAGGGCCCGTTTAGGGTCACCCACGTCTCCAGGCCTGGCACCGTGCGCCTGGAGACGCAGGATGGGGTCCCCATCCAGAACGCTTGGAACATCCAGCACCTCCAGAAGTTCTACCCATGAAGCAAGGCCCGGCGCGTGTGAAGCAAGGCCCAGTGCCTGTGAAGGTCTCCGCTCGTGACACTCTCACGTAATAATGAGTGGGGTTGTACACGCCCCGGAGTCTCAGGAGTGCCGCCCTCGGGCCTCGGGGGCTCCCTCCCACGTCCTGGTGGCAGCACTTAGCTCCGCGCTGGTGAGAAGATTAGACTAGGTGCCGGACGCGGCTTTCATTTGTTTTCCGTAGTTGGCTTGCCCCTCTTTAATGAAAATTTGCTTTCTGGTGTTCCTTGTCGGCTTGGTTCCATCGCCTTTTGCCTCCTTTTCTGCCCTCGGTTCCTCATTTTGACCCGCACTCTCCCTCGCATGCCTCGCTTGGGGGCTGGACAGGTGCCCTCGTGAGTGTTTTTCTTGTTCTTTGCGAGGCACCCGCGCTCGAGCTCGCAAGCTGGCGCACCTCTCTCAATCCGTGCCCTTCGGATACCGCGATCTGAAGCGCTGGGTCGTGGCCGGCTGCGCCTGCGACCAGGGTTCGGAAGAATAAGAGTTTCCTAACGAATTTTTGCAGTTCCTAGACGCCTCCCAAGCCAAGGAGGCCTCGCCAGGTACTGGGAAATGCATGCCTCACGAGGCGGAAACTACTTCGAGCGCGCCAAGCTAAGTTATTCCTACACGCCTACATAAAATGTCGATGCTGCAACATGACACAGGAACGATAAACATAGCATAGCAACTTGGAAATCATGGTTCGTTGCACGCCCCTGCGGGGCCCCATACTTGACTCTCTCTTAGTGCATGAAGAAAAGGAAGAACGAAACAAAAGTGGCGCGTGACCCGCGGCAGTTTGCGAGGATGGGCCCATGGCGCTCTCCTGGGCTCAGCCAGACCCCTCCTCGTGCTTCACTGGGGCACGGCGACGAGACGACCCGCTGCCACCCTCAAAGCAGGCACGGCGGCGTGGTGGCTGGTCGTAGCCGCCGCTGCTGGAGCTGTCGCCGGAAGAAGAGTCGCCATAGCTGGACGAGTCATGGCCGGTGCCAAGGACAAGCCCGCCTTCACCCTCGTCGCGGCCGTCGCCGGGATTGAGCACCTCACCACCGTCGTTGTCCTCGGGGTAGCACCCGACGCGGTGACCATCTTCCCCAAACACCCTCACATAGAGGGTCGCGTTGCCATCGTACTTGAAGTGGAGGGTGCACCGTTGGCCTAGGCCGCGCGCGCAGGCAATTGTCTGCCAGTCGTGGGCCAGGGCTGCGTTGCCCGCAACGAAGACCTCGACCGCCACCCATGATGCCTTGCTGCAGCAGCCATCCGCCTGCAGCCAAAGAAGTGCGGAAGCTGAAGCCAGGTGCCAGCCGGGTTCTCTGACCACACAACGAACTCCGGCAGCACCTCCGCCGAGTGGAAGCATGGACGGGGAGGCCACGCGACCATTGCATGCCTTCCCTCCTCGACGGGACTGCCACGACCTGGACGACTCCCACCGCGTGAAGAGGCACCGCTGCGGCCGTGAAGGGCCACGGCGGGGGCCGCGGTGTGCTTGCGGGGACGGCCGCACCCCCTCTTCGGCGGCGGTGAGCCGAGCCCCTCCTGGCGGGCCTTCCCCTTTTCTGCGGTCGAGAACCTCTTCGCGGGCGCCATGGGTGTCGCTACTAGCAATGAAGCAAGGGAGAAGAAGCGAGCGGAGCAGGAAGAGACGAGCGATGCGGGCTCCGCCCCCCTCCTCATTTATAGCGGGAGAAGGCCAACCGGCGATCCCCACGATCACAGGTAATGATGATTTCTCTCTGCATGCAGCAGGGACTCGTCAAGTCGGGCAGTTGCTGAGGCAGCATGGGGAAGCGGAGACGCCCACGTCCCATCAGTCGCCATGCGTCAACAAGGGCCGCAGGCTGTTCGGGCCCGCGGTGCTCCGCACTTGCCCCTTGGCTTCGCCTCGAAGCCAACTCCGGGCGCGCCTTGGGCCTGGGGGCTACTGTCGGCGTCCTGGGAACGGGGGTCCCCAGACATGCCTGCCTGCGGCCCACGGCGTGGCTCCACCAGCGGCCCTGTACGGCCCATCTTAACCAGCAAACATTCAAGACCATCGCGAGGGGCTAAGCCTCACGAGGCGGGCGACGCAAGACCTCATCGGGGGCGGCCTCACCAGGTTGGCTCGCGAGGGTCGGAGAGATCAAGGCAAGGGGCACCTCGCGAGGTTCCTGTGACGCAAACCATGACGACCGGGGCTAGGCGGGGCGCCAGGCGGGCGCCAGCGTGCAGTGTCCTCGTTTCCTCTTTGGTGCTAAAGAGGCAAGCGCAGGCGAGGAGTCCCGAGGCATCAAGCAAAGGTTTCCATATCAGTGCAACGAGACCAAGACCAGCAGGATGGCAGGATGGAGGTCACCGTGGAGCCCAAGACGGCATCACCACCAAAGCCTTTGGCAGGCGAAGACCACCTTTAGTCAGGATAACTTGTACTAGTTGTCTCCCTTCAAATTTGGCCGTTGTGGGATCCCTTCCCGCCTAACATTTGGGGAAAGGACCAGGGCCTCTATAAATAGGACTAGCCACCACAATAGGAGGCAACTAATCCTGGGCTATTCAGATCATCCTCATCCACACAAACTCACCAAGCACAAGAACACCTCTCGTCAGGAGACTGTTCTTCCCTGGTAACTATTCATCCCCAGCACAAGAGGCAATCCACCACACCACACTGGAGTAGGGTATTACACGACATCAGTGGCCCGAACCAGTATAAACCTTGTGTCTCTTGTTCTGTGAGTTCGACGCGCTGAGCTTTGAGATCGCGGTAAGGGTGTGAGCTAGAGGGGGAGAGATCTTCGTGCGCACTCCAGTGTTCGAACCTCAAGGGTTTTGCCGGAACCCGAAATCCGACAACAGTCCACAGCCGGCGTGTCAAGCACACTAGCTCGCTCCCCAAATACTCCCGCCTCTGCAGCCCTCGCAATCTCAAAAATATTACTGCCTCGTAATCTTGAAAATATCTACCGCCTGGAATGTTTTAATGTTTGATAGCACACGATTAGTATGTGCGGACCGTGTGCGATGTCCGTTACTCCCGCTCTGCTTTAGTCCATTGATTCAAATTTTCAGTAGCCCCGACATTTTACTCCCGCCACTACATCCCTCACAATCTAAAAAGTATCTGCTCGCAATTGATCCAAATTTTCAGTAGCCCCGCCTTGTTACTCCCGCCTAGTAAAATTTTCAGTTGCCGCAGTATTTCCTCAAACACCACCTTGCCCCCCTACCCCCCTCCACACACACTCCCAAACCTCCGCTCACACAGACACACACAACCCTCGAAACCATTGGTAGGTTGCCGCCATCACCGGTGCCTCCATTGTCAACCTCTCTGCCTGTGTGCTCGGGAGCTCGAGGAGCCAATCGCCAAAAGGAGGTTTATCGTGACCTTTTCGCCCGACGCCGGCGTAGTGGCCACCGTGGTGTCCCCATCGTCCTCCGCGGGCTCGATCCACCGTCGTCGGTCCCCCAATCCGCCCGCCGCCACGCCCCTACACCGGTTCGAGGATTTCCCCATCCTCCCTCGGACCCGGCAGCCGACAAGGTCCTACCTTGGTGTACGGCAGCGGTGGTGGGGGACGTGGGTCGCTGAGATTACAGATAGGGAGACCCACACCCGCCTGTGGCTCGGTAGCTTCCACACGGCCGAACTCGCGGCCATGGAGTACGACCACTGGCAGGTCCGCTACCACGGCGCAACGGCAAGGCTCAATTTCCCCTTCGACACACGTCCGATCGACCTTGTTCCGTTGGAGCCAGTGGTGGTGAGCTCCGCTATGGTGCCGGAGGGCAGCGAGGCGTGGGAGCGCCTCGAGGCCGAGGCCGCTGACGAGGCCTACATGCAAGAGCTTCGCCGATACCACCCGGAGCTCATGGAGGCGGAGCGGGCGATCTTTGCCGGCGCGGAGAGCGGCGAGGTTATCGTGCTCTCCTTCGATGACGAGGTTGAAGGCGGCGAGGACGGCGGCAGAGAGGTGGTGAGGTTATCGCGCTCTCCTCCGATGACGAGGTCGACGGCGGCGGCGACGGTGGCGCGGAGGGCATCGAGGAGGGCCGCGAGGACGTGGAGGTCGACGTCGACGAGTGGAGGAGTGCCTTCCCCAAGGACCCCGGCGACGGTCCCGGCCCAGACCCAGCTCGCGGCACACCGTACGTGACGAGGAAGGATTGGCTCGACCTCTACTTCGACCGAAAGTAGTTTAGCTTAGTTTAAATTTATGTTTTATGTTCGGTTATGCAAAACTATTTATGTTTCTGTTTGAATGCATGCTACTTTCGGTTGAACCTGCTTTGAACTTGATCAAATTGAAGTTTACAACCTTAAGTTTAGGGATTGACTAGAAAAGGCCAAAAATTGCTGGAGTGTATATATATATAAATATATATATATATATATATATATATATATATATATATATATCCACTAAGGGTTTTAGTCCTTTAACCTTTTAAGGATTGGCTAGAGATGTCCTTATGACTTGTTTATTTCAGTTCTTCACAATGTGATGCTCTATATGTGCAACTATTTGCCGTGCAGTTCAATTTCATCAATAACAGTTTCAACAATAGCACTATGAATTACTATATTTGGTTGTTGTTAAGGATATTGCAGTTAACATGCCTTTTCATTTTTTAATTTAACAATAACTAGTGTACTGTAGACCTGAACAATACCAGTTTGAATGACTATTTGCTTGTTTTTAAATGTTATGCCTCATGCAGTTAACACACCTTTCCACTTCTTGTTTTGCTTAACTAGTGTGCTTAAGCCTGCACACCGAAGCTATCATTTGTAGATTATGCTGTCTACCATGGATATATTTGGTTGATGTTTAGCCTGTTGTGCTTAACATGCCTTTATATGTACTCATGCAGGACAATATTGAGAACAATGTTGTTTTCCACCGAGGTTAGTTTCATCGCATTGCTTATATGTACTCACTGTTCAGGATATCGGTAGCTGGTACCATATAGCCTGGGGCTGATAAGGGATTAATCGTCGAATCGGACATTTCACTAAATATATCTGTAACCCATTTATCAGTAGGTTAACTAGGTCAATATTTAATACATCCAAGGCTACATAGCAACATGCATTGTACTGGATGACTAAATATGCAATCCGAGGCTACATGGCAACAAGGAAGAGTGTTACGTTAATGTTCTGATGATGTCTATATATACATGTAATAAAATCTTATATAATAGGATGGAGGGAGTGTTGTAAAACATCATTTTTCAATTGTTGTTTAGCTTCTAATATTAACTTGGTTCTTTTAGGTACATATATCATTGCCAAAGATCCACACTTCGACCCTGGGGCAATGAGATATTCATGAACCAGCATCAAGTGAGGAAACTGATAAAGATTGTTATTAAAATGGGTTAAAAGATGTCAATCGAACTATTTGTATACACTTTATGCGAGACAACAGTGAACTGTAGGATGGTAAGTAAGAACCATGTAGCCTTCTTTTTACTGCCCATAATGAGTTGTGTTAGATGGCAATGTCTGAATCTTTTTTCTTTTGCAGTGAATCCTGAAGCAGTTTACTCAAGATTACCTCTCAAACTACATGATTCGCGGCCGACTGTGACGCCCGGATAATTAAGCTACAGCAAACCTCTATTAATGGTGCCACGTCATCACATTACCATTGCCAATCCTCACTTGATCCAAATCACTGTTCGTATTCAAATTCAACTTTAAAGTCAAAAATTCAAATTTGTCAAACATGCATAGTAAAATGTTCAAAGTGTGGAAAATTCCGTAACTAATTATGGTTGTGAACCAACATCTTTGCAAAGTGGTTTAATGCCTTTAACTAATTAAAACAGGGGCTAAAAATATTTATTACATGCTTTTAAATAGCAAACAAATATAAACCTATTTTTATTAAAGTGTGAAACTTCTTGTGGCAGAGGGGTAATTTAAAACACTAATTTAAGTATTGGTCTCATATTTTTATAAAACTAAAATCTACTAGTAATAAAATAAAACAGAAAAGAAAAATAAATAAAAGAAACTGGAAAAGAATAAAAATAAAAATAGGAGAAACCCCCTGCCCTCGTGGGCCTCGTGGCCCAACTGGGCCAACCCATCAGGCCCAGCCGGCCACCCACTTCCCCCCCTTATCCACTCACCATCCCCCACCCGAACCGCCACCGACACCCCACTCCCCCCCGAAAATATCTCCCCCCTCTCCCCCGATTGGATCGGGATCGAGAGGAGGAGACCGCCGACGCCGCCGCCCGGACCGCCCGACTCCACCTCGCCCTCGCCGGCCTGCCTCCTCCTCCCCGCCGGTCTGCTTCCCCTCGACGCCGTCGTCCCCGTCGACCACCCCGAGCCCCAATGCCCATTCCCTACGGCCACCGTGAGCCGCCGCCTATTCTCTCCTCCTCTCCCCCCTGTCCCCGTACGCACGCACGCGCGCACACTCCGCCGTGGCCGCGCCCTCTCCCCCGTTGCTCCCCCGTCCCGCAGCTCCACGCCAGCACGCGCGCCCGCGCCGTCCCGTGCCCGTGCTCGCGCCGTGGCCGCGCCCTCTCCCCCCCCCCCCGCGGCTCCATCGTCCCGTGCACGCCCCGTCCGCACGCACACGGCACCCGCGCGCTGCGCCCCAGCTCCTGGCCGTGCCTGCCCCGCCGATGCGCGCGCGCTCGCGCGCCCAGCGCCCCGCTGCCACCCCGGGGGCCGCGGCCTTCTTCCCCGCACCGCGCCTGGGCAGCGCGCCCCACCGTCACGCTCCCCGCGCTCGCCCGCAACCAGCCAACCCCGTGGCGCCCCGCTCGCGCGTCCCGCTCCGGCCGGCGCCCCATGGCCCAGTGCCTCGGCGCGCCTCGTCTCCGCCCTCCCGTGGCGCCGCCCTCCGCCGCCTCCCTTTGCCGGCGTCGTGGGCACCGGCGGCCTCGCCACGCCCGTGGCTGGCGCCCCCCTGCCTGTCGATTTGGGCGCTCGCCCAGTCGGGCGCCGACGCCCGACGCCCGGCTCCGCCCAGCGCCCGCGCGCCCGCTTACCCGTGCGCCCGTTAGGCTCCTGGGGCGACACATGGGCCCCGCCCAGAGAACGTTTAATAAAAAATGATTAAAAAAATTAATAAAAATAAATAAATAAATAATAAAGATAATTAATTAACTTAATTAATCCTGTTAATATTAACTAATTAAGATTAATTAACCTAATTAACTACTCTTAATTAGCTAACAGCCCCTGACAGGTGGGACCCGCCTGTCAGGTTGACCAGGTCAATGGTCAACGTTGACTGCTGACGTCATGCTGATGCCTTAATTAAATTTTGAATTAAATTAATTTATTAAATTCTAAAAATGGTTTAATCTTTGAAAATTCATATAAAATAATCCGTAGCTCGGAGGGAAAAACTTTGTACATGAAAGTTGCTCAGAACGACGAAACGAATCCGAATACGTAGTCCGTTTGTGAGCCACACGTTCCTAGCATAGTGAACATGGAACTTTCCCCCTCCGGTCCGTCTGTTCCCCCCCTTCGCCAGCACCACCTACTGCCGCATTAGGGCACACCTAGCACCGCTCATTTTCATGTCACGCATCGTCATGCTTATGTTTGCATTGTATTTACTGTTTCTTCCCCCTCTTCTCTCCGGTAGACTACGAGACTGACGCTGCTGCTGCCCAGTTCGACTACGGATTTGACGACCCCTCCTACTTGCTAGAGCAACCAGGCAAGCCCCCCCCCTTGATCACCAGATATCGCCTATTCCTTCTCTATACTGCTTGCATTAGAGTAGTGTAGCATGTTACTGCTTGCGGTTAATCCTATACTGATGCATAGCGTGTCATTGTTGCTACAGTTGTTACCTTTACCTGCTATCCTACTGCTTAGTATAGGATGCTAGTGTTCCATCAGTGGCCCTACACTCTTGTCCGTCTGCCATGCTATACTACTGGGTCGTGATCACTTCGGCAGGTGATCACGGGTATATACTATATACTTTATATACATGACACATGTGGCGACTAAAGTCGGGTCGGCTTGTTGAGTACCCGCAAGTGATTCTGGTGAGGGGCTGAAAGGACAGGTGGCTCCATCCCGGTAGAGGTGGGCCTGGGTTCCTGACGGCCCCCGACTGTTACTTTATGGCGGAGCGACAGGGCAGGTTGAGACCACCTAGGAGAGGGTGGGCCTGGCCCTGGTCGGCGTTCGCGGATACTTAACACGCTTAACGAGATCTTGGTATTTGATCTGAGTCTGGCCATTTGGTCTATACGCACTAACCAACTACGCGGGAACAGTTATGGGCACTCGACGTCGTGGTATCAGCCGAAGCTCTTCTTGACGTCAGCGACGGAGCGGCGCGCGCCGGATTGGACTGGAACGCCTGCTAGGCTAGGTCTGCTTCCGGCCGCCCTCGCAACGTGCAGGTGTGCAATGGGCGATGGGCCCAGACCCCTGCGCGCATAGGATTTAGACCGGCGTGCTGACCTCTCTGTTGAGCCTAGGTGGGGCTGCGACGTGTTGATCTTCCGCGGCCGGGCATGACCCAGAAAAGTGTGTCCGGCCAAATGGGATCGAGCGTGTTGGGTTATGTGGTGCACCCCTGCAGGGAAGTTTATCTATTCGAATAGCCGTGTCCCTCGGTAAAAGGACGACCCGGAGTTGTACCTTGACCTTATGACAACTAGAACTGGATACTTAATAAAACACACCCTTCCAAGTGCCAGATATAACCCGGTGATCGCTCTCTAATAGGGTGACGAGGAGGGGATCGCCGGGTAGGATTATGCTATGCGATGCTACTTGGTGAACTTACCATCTACTCTCTTCTACATGCTGCAAGATGGAGGTGGCCAGAAGCATAGTCTTCGACATGATTAGCTATCCCCCTCTTATTCTGGCATTCTGCAGTTCAGTCCACCGATATGACCATTTACACATATACCCATGCATATGTAGTGTAGCTCCTTGCTAGTACTTTGGATGAGTACTCACGGTTGCTTTTCTCCCTCTTTTCCCCTTTCTATACCTGGTTGTCGCAACCAGATGCTAGAGTCCAGGACCTAGAGACCCCGAGGATGATTCTACGGGGAGTTCGGCTTCGAGGAGTAGTTAGGAGGTCCCAGGCAGGAGGCCTTGCCTTTTCGATCGTTGCTACTCTTGTGCTAGCCTTCATAAGGCAAACTTGTTTAACTTATGTCTGTACTCAGATATTGTTGCTTCCGCTGACTCGTCTATGATCGAGCACTTGTATTCGAGCCCTCGAGGCCCCTGGCTTGTATTATGATGCTTGTATGACTTATTTATATTGTAGAGTTGTGTTGTGATATCTTCCCGTGAGTCCCTGATCTTGATCGTACACATTTGCGTGCATGATTAGTGTACGGTCAAATCGGGGGCGTCACAAGTTGGTATCAGAGCCAACTGCCTGTAGGAATCCCCCTTTCCACACTCCTTGGCCGAAGTCGAGTCTAGACATTACAAAACTTTTACTAACATGGCTGTGTGTCTTACGGGCCCACGTCGCCATTGGGTGGTATTAGGATCTTTTACTCCTTGTCTATACTCTGGGACCTGATCTCTCTCCTATTCGGGTTAAATGATTTTGCTAAAAGACTAACTTTAGGTTCTCGTAAATACTTTCTCCCGGAGAGCCCTTTATCACAGATGGTCGCCGACTGCACCAGAAGATGTTGAAGATACTCTTCGATCATTCCCGAGACCCTTGTGCCCTCTGCCTTTTCAATTCCCTACTACCGATATATCCATATGGATAACAACATACACTTGTTGTTCATACAATTACTCTGAGTTTCTCTTGTTATTACCAGATACATCGAATTGCTCTCCGGCTTTTTAAGAATCCCTTGTACCACTGCCTTGTAGTTCCTTGCCGCAGAAATACCCATACGGATAATTACTCGCACCTACCGAGTATCGACTCATCCCCAGTTGATTCATGTATTTCACAATAGTCTTCAAAATACTATTCGATCTTCCGAAAATCCTCAGGAGCCTATTGCTCTTGAAATTCTTGCTTACTAGCATTATGATTAATCCCATAAGTCTCGAAATCTTATTGGCACCCTTTGTCATTATCTTTTTGAGTCCATTGATTCAATATGTTGCGAATGCTCGCAATCCTCAATCAGATCCTAGAATTCATCCTTCCGGCTCAGACATCATTTTTAACATGAGCTGGATCTCGACCAATCAAATCGTCGTCGTTTGTACCCCTAAGGCTATTCAGCTTATCCATCCCTAATCAGAGCATTGCTTCTGATCCCTTGTCTTGGAATTCATAATTCTTTTGCAAATGAGCTCTGAAGTAGTCAGTTGTTTCTATCATCTGATCTCCTTACATGCTTTTTCTTCTGGTTGAGTACCGATGCTCACACCAGATCCCTTATGGACCATCAGAACCTTGTTGGATTTTATCCGACGACGTCCTTCATATTCAATAACTTTGTGAGTCTTTTCTCGGATACATAATGCCTTTGGTAAATTGTATCCTATGCTTTGTCAACAATGCTCTCCTTTCGAGCTTGTGTTATTTACTCCTGAAGTTTGCGGTATATGTTCCCAAGATGCCCCTATGGGTTGAAGCCTTCTCTAATCCGTGTGAACCCGAAAGTTTTCACGAGTCATACTCTTCTGGTGCTTCGCCAGATAAAATTTCAGCACTACAACTTCTTCGTAAACGAGAAGTGAATGAAAGGTTATGCATTGCAGAAGTGGGAGTCGACCTTGAACATTTGTGTTCATGCCCACGGACACGATGTGGAACTTATCATGAAAGCTTCTTGCAAGAATATTTAAACATTCGAATGATTCTTCCGGTGTAGTAAATTGGATCCCTTGCAGTTATGGTTTCAACCATTCTAACCATATTCAATACATCTGGAAGGAAACCATTCCATTGCCTCATCTATCATGACAAGATTAAAGTATCTGCTATTGCAAGTCTGCACTCCAGTTCAGTTTCTATGCTGATCTTCCCTTGAGTAGTACCCTCAAGTATCTCGAGAATACCACGGAACTACATAACTTCTTGTGAGTTCTTCATCAACTAATATTCTCACTGATTCCAATTTTTCACGGGCTCTCAGTTATTAAACACTCAAAGACACCGATAACTGAACCGAGTCCGCACTACGGTTCAACGACACTTGATAATCTTCTTTAAGTACGAGTTTGTACCCGATCACGCCATTCCTAGCCTGTATGGCTATATCATTGTCGTGGTGATTTTAACTGTGCTACCTGGTCCTTATTCTTGGAGCACCACTTCGATGATGAGCTAAGCTTACGTCGATTTTCCTTGCCATATCATTTAGCCTTGAACAACAAGCTTGATTTCGAGTTTGTGTCGTACCCCTGGTTCCAATAACCTTTCGCTTCATCATTCCTTTGACTTGATGTCATCGCCGATCGATTACCTCTTCATAAATTCTCGCTACAAATGTGTCGTGAACATCATCAACATTCTGAGCTCTTCCAAGATATCTATCGAATTCTGGATGAGAAATACCATCCTTGCCCTCGATGATTTGTTTTATCATCGACCATTTTATTGCCTTCCATTCAACACAAACTTGTTCGTGTTTTGTGTTGTACCTTGATTTCCTTGCTATCCAACTTATGTTAAGTTCTACCGCGGAGTATTACCATCTTTGATGTCAAGAATGTTGTGAGGATTGCTCCACCTCTTAAGAATTCTCGCTATAATGATACTTCTCACCATCACCATTCTTTCTTGGTCCTCGTGTTGATTCCAACCGGGGTACCCACAAGTGAACGGTGTTGTTTGGATTCTGCACTTCTAGCAACCCTATTGCTTTGAAGTTAATGATCGATAATTCATTCTTAGCCTATCGGTTGCTGAACCACCATTCTAACATTGATCATGCTACCTAACCCCATATTTCGGGTGCACCTTTCAACCAATGTTTAATTGTGTATGTTTTCCTCGAGCATACATCATTATACCATTTGATCTGACAAATGTTATCTCCTTGTTCACATAGTTGTGGAAATCCATCTTTTGTTAATCTCGAGGAATTGTCGCTGAGTCCATCAGCCACCCCCTCATCCTCTCCTTGGTTTAATGATGAACTCTTGTTTCGGAACTCGCTTCCATAGTTCAATTCTCGAGAATCTTACAATGTCATCTCGACAATTTGTGTTGCCCCTTTCTTCTCGGGCATCCTGAGTCTGAGTTATCCTGACACCAATCAGATCTGAATCTCGGTCAGATATGATGGTTGGAACATATTTCCAAGAGTTATAACATTGGTCTTATGTGACCCGGTAAGGTGATGTCGTGCCTAGCACACCTGGCCGGTTGGCCCTATTGTTATAGATTCCTTTTCAGCAAGGTTATCCATTCTTCCATGAGGAAATTGTAAGACTTATTCTATAAGTTGGTCCTGATGGATCCTTTTTGTTTCCTAATTCTGATCTTCACATGTTGACCATGTCAATGCTATCTCGAAGCATGTCTATGGTACTCCGATTTTCAACAGGAACATTTGAAGCCCAAAGCTAATTGTTTCCTGCTCAATTATCCAGACACCGTTGTATGGGTAATGTCATGAAATTGCTCTCCCCTTACCTAAAGGGTTTTCTACATTATATCCTGTCATGGATATCATGCTCTGCTTGTCCTTGGGAAGGATATACCCTTGAAATATGTGTTTAAACACATTTTCCTTTCCATTGTTCTGTTTACTCTGATAATCATATTTTCCTTTCCATTGTTTTGTTTAACCTTTCTTGTAATCTGACTTAGCTGAGCAGAGGTAATTCCCTGCTTAGTTGAGCACCTCGTTGTACCACTCTCTCAGTAGACCATGTTACTTTTGTTGATGACATTTCGGTAGCCACCGATGGATGAGAACTTTGCCTATTGGTCCGCCTCGTTTCAACGAGCAGGAAAATGGTTCTCTTCGTCCCTCGCCCTTGGTACCAACGTGTTGCCGACATAACTGACAGGGTATTCTCTGACATGCCTTGCTATCATGACCGTGCAAGATGTCACTGCTCCTATAAAAAAACCCACATGGTGGGCCCATAACCCACAGTTCCACAGGATCGAAACCTGACTCTTCTATACAACCCTGTTTCTAATGGTTATTCCTCACACTTGGCTTCGTATTTAATTCACGGGCCACCTTCCTAGTGCTCTATTCTGGTATGAGACGCAATACTTACTCTCGCTGCTCTGAACCCCTTTCTCACTCTGGTTCAGACTTCGAGCAACTATCTATCCGCTTGCAACCTCTTATTGTACCTTCGTACCTTACTCTCGATGTATTTTATATGTTCAACTCGAGAGATACTCTTATGATCATTCATGGGTTAACCCCAGATTGTTTCCCTCATAATCATTTTGCCGTAGCCGAGCTGCCCCTTACCGATTCGTAAGTACGTTGGAGTTCCCAAAGAAAAGGACGACTTCACCATGATGACCTGAAGCAGAGAAATGCAGACGTCAATGTAATGGATCGACCTCTTCGAGAAGAGCAACCAAGGCCGAGAAGATCCGTTAGAATTTCGTGAATAGACCTTCCCCCCTTCTCTACCTCTTAAATCTCGGGACGAGATTTCTTGTAGTGGAGGAGAATTGTGACGCCCGGATAATTAAGCTACAGTAAACCTCTATTAATGGTGCCACGTCATCACATTACCGTTGCCAATCCTCACTTGATCCAAATCACTGTTCGGATTCAAATTCAACTTTAGTCAAAAATTCAAATTTGTCAAACATGCATAGTAAAATGTTCAAAGTGTGGAAAATTCCGTAACTAATTATGGTTGTGAACCAACATCTTTGCAAAGTGGTTTAATGCCTTTAACTAATTAAAACAGGGGCTAAAAATATTTATTACATGCTTTTAAATAGCAAACAAATATAAACCTATTTTATTAAAGTGTGAAACTTCTTGTGGCAGAGGGGTAATTTAAAACACTAATTTAAGTATTGGTCTCATATTTTTATAAAACTAAAATCTGCTAATAATAAAATAAAACAGAAAAGAAAAATAAATAAAAGAAACTCGAAAAGAATAAAAACAAAAAGAGGAGAAACCCCCCTGCCCTCATGGGCCTCGTGGCCCAGCTGGCCACCATCAGGCCCAGCCGGCCAGCCACTCCCCCCTACCCCCACCCCCACCCGAACCGCCACCGACACCCCACTCCCCCGAAAATATCTCCCCCCTCTCCCCCGATTGGATCAGGATCGAGAGGAGGAGACCGCCGACCGCCGCCCAGACCGCCCGACGCCGCCTCGCCCTCGCCGGCCTGCCTCCTCCTCCCCGCCGGTTTGCTTCCCCTCGACGCCGTCGTCCCCGTCGACCACCACGAGCCCCACTGCCCATTCCCTACGGCCACCGTGAGCCGCCGCCTATTCTCTCCTCCTCTCCCTTGTCCCGTACGCACGCGCGCGCGCACGCTTTGCCGTGGACGCGCCCTCTCCCCCGTTGCTCCCTCGTCCCGCAGCTCCACGCCACCACGCGCGCCCTTGCCGTCCCGTTCCCGTGCCCGTGCTCGCGCCCTCTCCCGCCCGCGGCTCCCTCGTCCCGTGCACGCCCCGTCCGCACGCACACGGCACCCGCGCGCCGCACCCCAGCTCCTGGCCGTGCCTGCCCCCGTCGATGCGTGCGCGCTCACGCGCCCAGCGCCGCCGCTGCCATCCCGGGGCCGCGACCTTCTTCCCCGCGCTCGCCCGCAACCGGCCAACCCCGTGGCGCCCCGCTCGCGCGTCCGGCTCCAGCCGGCGCCCCATGGCCCCGTGCCTCGGCGCGCCTCGTCTCCGCCCTCTCCTCCCTCCCGTGGCGCCGCCCTCTGCCACCTCCCTTGGCCGGCGTCGTGGGCACTGGCGGCGTCGCCACGCCCGTGGCTGGCGCCCCCCTGCCTGTCGATTTGGGCGCTCGCCCTGTCGGGCGCCGACGCCCGACGCCCGGCTCCGCCCAGCGCCGCGCGCCCGCTTACCCGTGCGCCCGTTAGGCCCCTGGGGCCTATGACACATGGGCCCCGCCCAGAGAACGTTTTAATAAAAAAATGATTTAAAAAATTTAATAAAAATAAATAAATAAATAATAAAGATAATTAATTAACTTAATTAATCCTGTTAATATTAACTAATTAAGATTAATTAACCTAATAACTAATTAACCTAATTAACTACTGTTAATTAGCTAACAGCCCCTGACAGGTGGGACCCACCTGTCAGGTTGACCCGGTCAACGGTCAACGTTGACTGCTGACATCATGCTAACGTCATGCTGATGCATTAATTAAATTTTGAATTAAATTAATTTATTAAATTCTAAAAATGGTTTAATCTTTGAAAATTCATATAAAATAATCCGTATCCCGGAGGGAAAAACTTTGTACATGAAAGTTGCTTAGAACGACGAGACGAATCCGAATACGTAGTCCGTTTGTCAGCCACACGTTCCTAGCATAGCGAACATGGAACTTTCCCCCTCCGGTCCGTCTGTCCAAAAACGCGAAACATCGGGAATACTTTCCCGGATGTTCCCCCCTTCGCCGGTACCACCTACTGCCGCGTTAGGGCACACCTAGCACCGCTCATTGTCATGTCACGCATCGTCATGCTTATGTTTGCATTGTATTTACTGTTTCTTCCCCCTCTTCTCTCCGGTAGACTACGAGACTGACGCGCTGCTTCCCAGTTCGACTACGGTGTTGACGACCCCTCCTTGCCAGAGCAACCAGGCAAGCCCCCCCCTTGATCACCAGATATCGCCTATTCTTCTCTATACTGCTTGCATTAGAGTAGTGTAGCATGTTACTGCTTTCCGTTAATCCTATCCTGATGCATAGCCTGTCATTGTTGCTACAGTTGTTACCCTTACCTGCTATCCTACTGCTTAGTATAGGATGCTAGTGTTCCATCAGTGGCCCTACACTCTTGTCCGTCTGCCATGCTATACTACTGGGCCGTGATCACTTCGGGAGGTGATCACGGGTATATACTATATACTTTATATACATGACACATGTGGTGACTAAAGTCGGGTCGGCTCGTTGAGTACCCGCAAGTGATTCTGATGAGGGGGCTGAAAGGACAGGTGGCTCCATCCCGGTAGAGGTGGGCCTGGGTTCCTGACGGCCCCCGACTGTTACTTTATGGCGGAGCGACAGGGCAGGTTGAGACCACCTAGGAGAGGGGTGGGCCTGGCCCTGGTCGGCGTTCGCGGATACTTAACACGCTTAACGAGATCTTGGTATTTGATCTGAGTCTGGCCATTTGGTCTATACGCACTAACCAGCTACGCGGGAACAGTTATGGGCACTCGACGTCGTGGTATCAGCCGAAGCTCTTCTTGACGTCAGCGACGGAGCGGCGCGCGCCGGATTGGACTGGAACGCCTGCTAGGCTAGGTCTGCTTCCGGCCGCCTCGCAACGTGCAGGTGTGCAATGGGCGATGGGCCCAGACCCCTGCGCGCATAGGATTTAGACCGGCGTGCTGACCTCTCTGTTGAGCCTAGGTGGGGCTGCGACGTGTTGATCTTCCGAGGCCGGGCATGACCCAGAAAGTGTGTCCGGCCAAATGGGATCGAGCGTGTTGGGTTATGTGGTGCACCCCTGCAGGGAAGTTTATCTATTCGAATAGCCGTGTCCCTCGGTAAAAGGACGACCCGGAGTTGTACCTTGACCTTATGACAACTAGAACTGGATACTTAATAAAACACACCCTTCCAAGTGCCAGATATAACCCGGTGATCGCTCTCTAACAGGGCGACGAGGAGGGGATCGCCGGGTAGGATTATGCTATGCGATGCTACTTGGTGAACTTACCATCTACTCTCTTCTACATGCTGCAAGATGGAGGTGGCCAGAAGCGTAGTCTTCGACAGGATTAGCTATCCCCCTCTTATTTGGCATTCTGCAGTTCAGTCCACCGATATGGCCCTTTACACATATACCCATGCATATGTAGTGTAGCTCCTTGCTTGCGAGTACTTTGGATGAGTACTCACGGTTGCTTTTCTCCCTCTTTTCCCCTTTCTATACCTGGTTGTCGCAACCAGATGCTGGAGTCCAGGAGCTAGAGACCCGAGGATGATTCTACGTGGAGTTCGGCTTCGAGGAGTAGTTAGGAGGTCCCAGGCAGGAGGCCTTGCCTTTTTGATCGTTGCTACTTTTGTGCTAGCCTTCTTAAGGCAAACTTGTTTAACTGATGTCTATACTCAGATATTGTTGCTTCCGCTGACTCGTCTATGATCAAGCACTTGTATTCGAGCCCTCGAGGCCCCTGGCTTGTATTATGATGCTTGTATGACTTATTTATGTTGTAGAGTTGTGTTGTGATATCTTCCCGTGAGTCCCTGATCTTGATCGTACACATTTGCGTGCATGATTAGTGTACAGTCAAATCGGGGGCGTCACACCGACCATCACAAGGGGTTGGACTAGAGTCCTGCATGCCTTCTGCATCCAGGAGAGCACAATAGGGTCATTCCGCTTCACCTTATTCAGCAATCGGAATGTCTGTGTGAAAGTGCAACTATCCCTGGGTGGTTTTGGTAATTCCTAACAACATATAGCTCATTGAACTAATGCTATTTCAAGATGATCATTTCAGAAAGTTCAATGATTTGCATGGCATGGATTAGGAATGTGGACCCCTCAAAATGCTAAGGACACATATTGACTCAAGCTCAAGACTCTACATTTTCATTTTAGTGACCCAATACCACATTGAGTCCATAGGAAAAGCCAATACTATTAAAAGGGGATGAGGTGTTGCTTAATGGCTTGCTTGCTCAAAATGCTTAGTGATATGCTCCAAAAGCCCTCAACCACTTTCTCATATCCACATATGTCCCAAACCAAAAGTCAAACTCGGCCCTACCGATGTGATCTATCCGGCGCCACCGAGTTCACTTGACATAGCCACTGCCAGAAACCCTTGTCACTTCGATCTCACCGATAGGGATCTCGGTCTCACTGAGATGGAATTACAAACTCTCTGTTTCCCTTTGTAATGTTTTGGTCCAACCGAGATGAGAGATCGGTCCCACCGAGTTCGCAATGCAAACTCTTTGTTTCCCTTTCGTAATGGTTCGGTCTCACCGAAATGAGCGAATCGGTCCCATCGAGTTTGCCTGACCAACTCTCTGTTTGCCTATTACAGAAATCGGTCCTACCGAGTTTATGTGATCGGTCTCACCGAGATTACGTTATGCCCTAACCCTAATGAAATCAGTCCAACCGAGTTGACATGTCGGTCCCACCGAAAATCCTAACGTTCACATTTTGAACTAAATCGGTCTGACCAAGTTTCATGATTCGGTTCCACCGAGTTTGGTGATTTGTGTGTAACGGTTAGATTTTTTTGTGGAGGCTATATATACCCCTCCACCCTTCCTTCATTAGAGAGGAAAGCCATCAGAACGTGCCTACACTTCCAGCATACATTTTCTGAGAGAGAACCACCTACTCATGTGTCGAGACCAAGATATTCCATTCCAACCACAAGAATCTTGATCTCTAGCCTTCCCCAAGTTGCTTTCCACTCAAATCATCTTTTCACCAAATCCAAATCTGTGAGAGAGAGTTGAGTGTTGGGGAGACTATCACTTGAAGCACAAGAGCAAGGAGTTCATCATCAACACACCATCTATTACCTTTTGGAGAGTGGTGTCTCCTAGATTGGTTAGGTGTCACTTGGGAGCCTCCGACAAGATTGTGGAGTTGAACCAAGGAGTTTGTAAGGGTAAGGTGATCGCCTACTTCGTGAAGATCTACCCTAGTGAGGCAAGTCCTTCGTGGGCAATGGCCATGGTGGGATAGAAAAGGTTGCTTCTTCGTGGACCCTTCATGGGTGGAGCCCTCCGCGGACTCGCGCAACCGTTACCCTTCGTGGGTTGAAGTCTCCATCAACGTGGATGTACGATAGCACCACCTATCAGAACCACGGAAAAAATCTCCGCGTCTACATTGCATTTGCTCCCTCCAAACTCCTCCCTTTACCTTCATGTGCAATGTTTTACATTCCGCTGCTATACTCTTAGACTTGCATGTGTAGGTTGATTGCTTGACTTGTGCTAAGTTGCTAAAATCTGCCAAAACTTAAAGTTAGGATAAGGCTAGATTTTTATTTGGTCAAGTAGTCTAATCACCCCCCTCTAGACATACTTTCGAACCTACAAGTGGTATCAGAGCTTTGGTCTCCATTTGCCTTGATTTCCATAGCTTTTGGTGATCATAGCCTTGGTTTCACAACCTAGGAGCGTATGGTGTCTAGCGAGCGAAATTACTACCGTAGAGGTCCTTACTTTGATGGTACTAATTTTGCTAGTTGGAAGCATAAGATGAAAAATGCATATTATTGGACATAACCCCGCCATTTGGGCTATTGTGTGTATTGGCTTGCAAGGTGAATTCTTTGATGGGAGAGAACCGAATCGTGAAGCTACCGCAGAAGAGTTGAAGATGCTGCAATACAATGCTCAAGCTTTGCTCTTCAACGGATTGTGCCCCGAAGAATTCAACAAAATCAGCCATCTTGAGAATGCAAAGGAAATTTGGGATACTTCGATTGATATGCACGAGGGTATCGACTGCATCAAGGAATCCAAACTGGATGTGCTTCAAAGTCAACTTGACAAGTTCAAAATGAAGGATGGTGAAGGTGTCACTGAAATGTATTCTAGGCTTGCTCTCATCACAAATGAGATTGCCGACTTAGGAAGTGAGAAAATGACTGATATATTCATCATCGAAGATCATAAGAGCCTTGGATGGAAAATATGATATCGTGTGCACATTGATCCAAATGATGCCCAATTACAAAGATCTCAAGACAACAGAAGTCATTGGAAGAATTGTTGCTCATGAGATGTCACTCAAGGATAAGGAAGAGCTTCACAAGAAGTCAAGTGGTGCTTACAAAGCCTTATGTGATGCTCCTACATCATCAAGTGAGAAACAAACCTTCAATGAGGAATTGAGTCTAATGGTGAAGAACCTCAACAAGTTCTACAAGAGTAGAAGCAAGGAAAGAAGTTCCAAGTCAAGGTCCTACAATGACAAAAGATCTTCGAGTTGTGAGCATAATTGCTACAATTGTGGAAGACCCTGACACTACTCCAATGAGTGTATGGCCCCCTACAAAAGAAGAGAAGATTCACCCAAAAGGAGAAGTAGAAGAGAAGAATCACCACCTAGAGAGAGGAGGAGTAGAGATGATCGTTATGAACGAAGAACCTCTCGGAGAAGCAAGGATTAGGAAAGGAAGGACAAGTCATCAAGGATCTACACAAAACGAAGACATCAAGCTCATGTTGGTGAATGGGTATCCGGCTCCGACTCCGACCATCACTCCGAAAGAACTTATCACTCCGACTCCGAATATACTCAAGATGAATGTGTTGCCGGTCTAGCACTTGTGTCAACCAACTCCTATGACATATTTGACTCACCAAATGAAGGAATTGGGAGATGCTTCATGGCTAAAGGCCCAAAGGTATCACACCCCGAGTATGTTGATTTCAATAGTGATGAAGATGAGTTGCTAGGTGATGATGATTTACTTGTTGACAACTCTAGCGATGATATCTATGGTGAAATTGCTATTAATCATGCTAATCAAGATAAAACGAATGATGATGATAAGAAGGAGATTGAGCGTCTAACTAAAGAACTAAACACTCTTAAGTTAGCTCATGAAACTACCTTGGAAGATCATCGAGAACTTTTAAAGACACATGAGAAGTTACGCTTTGAAAACCTCAACCTTGAGCAAGAGCATGGGTTCTTAAAAGCAATCAATGATGATCTTCGCAAGAAAAGTTCTTCTTACATTGCCAAGAGTTTACTCTTGTCTACTTACATGCTGCAAGTTAAATCTAGCAACAAGAGTAAGAAAGATTCTTCTTCTAGTAGTAACAACAAAAATCATGATAAATCCAACAGTGTTGCTTCTAGTAGTTCTCTTGATTCCACTAACGATTCTCTTAGCCAAGTTACACTTGAGCAAGAAAATAGCTTATTGAAGGGAATTAAAGAGAAAGGTGTTTACAAGAGCCTTGCCGGGAGTAAGCAATTTGAGGAAATTGTACGCAAGCAAGGAAGGCACCGGAAGAAACAAGGTGTTGGTTTTGAACGAAAGTTCAATGCCAATGGAGTTGAGTGGGAAGAAGATCAATACCCCAAGACAGAGTTTGTTCCTCAACAAGAGAAGTATGACCCTACTTCTTTCCAAGGGACACAAGCACAAGATGATCTTCCACCACAAGACCACAAGCAAAAAGTCAAGGACAAGCTTCAAGAGGAGATTGATGCATTTGAAGAAGCTCCTAAGGCCTTGGTCAAAGTGGGTTCCCAAGACTACATCAATTCTACATCATCAAGTACGACTACAACTCCAAGGATTCCCATCAAGATGATGTGGATCCCGAATAAGAATAACTAGAGAGTTCTTGAGGGTGACTCCGGCAACATACTTCACTCATATCATTTTGGCAAGGACAAGTGCAAACAACTTCCACATCTTGCACTAGTTCAAGGAGTCACAAACCCTCTTGTTGGTAAGACAAGTGACAAGGTAACCTAATGCTTTCGTGGACATCATCTATGTGTACATCACTCTATGTCTATGGATATCCTTGTTTGTTACTTGTGGGACTAACCCGTGTAGGTATTGAAAGTGCAACTCACTCCAATGGATTGCTCCAAATGATCTACATCAACGTTGAGCATCCACATCTTCAACATCTACACGAAGTCATCATCGACAAAACCCAAGGTTAGTTCATCCCGCTTAAGGGGGGTATCACATCTAGGGGGAGATTTACTCTAATCAATTGAGCTAAAGCAACTCTAATGGTGTGAACACAACAATGCTTTATGTAAAAGTGGCAACCCCACTTGAGCTTAACTGATGAGTATGACCTATGATCAAATGTTCCCATTTGACTCCTAAGTCAATATACTCATACATAGATGACCTAGTCATCGCCAATTGCTTGATAGATGCTAGAGTGTTTGTGCATGCTTTGTCACATATTTCATTTGCCATTTTATTGTGTGAGCATGTTGATTGCATATTTTACTCATTCGAGGACATCCATTTGTTGCTATGATTGTTTGGCTTTTTCTTCTTTTGCCAAATGGATGAACAAGAATGCCTAAGGACTTCCTCAAGCTATCTATGCTTCTCTCGTCTCAAACTCTATTCATGCTATATCACAAAGTTTGATCAAGTCAGATTCGGACCACTCTGTGTGAGGAGCACTCGGAGTCCCCGATTCGTCATAGACTTAAACTTCCAAAACCTCTCTGTGCATTTCGGTCTGACCGATCCATCCACTTTGGTCACACCGAGTTCACTGAGGTTATCTAGGTTTTCAATCTTGGTGCAACCGATTTGAACTTTTCGGTCACACCGAGTTGTAGTAATCGCTTGCAATTCTGCTTCTCGGTGCCACCGAGTTGTTCCACTCGGTCACACCGACAGGGTCAGGATATATAAACCCACGGGTGAGATTTTGGAAATTTCTTCAAAACTCCTCAGCCCGCGCGTGTCTTGCTCTGCCGTCTCGGGTCTCCGGACTCGTCACCAGTGACCTCCTACCACTGGTTTCCGTCGCCGTCAACGGGATTCGACCCCACCATTGTCGCCGTAGCGAACTCACCGCCAAACTAGGGTATGAGTTCGATCTTTTGTGCTAATTCCTTACTCCGATTCTTAGCACAATGCAATGCCATGTTCTTTACCACGTATGAAATCAATCTATCCAGAGAAAACTTCCTTTAGGTTAGGTTTGATTCGAAAATTTAGGGTTAGCGAACTCATCTCGGACCGACCGAGTTGTGGAAATCGGTCTCACCGATTTGGCTTAGGCCATTGCCTTGCACTTTTCGGTCTGACCGAAAGCTGCAAATCGGTGCGACCGAATTCAACTCTCTGTCAAACCCTAGAAATCTCGGAGCCACCGAACTGTGACTCTGTCTGACCGAGTTCACTAGTTTAGACTCCAAAAGTTGCTTCATTGTCACCGATTTTAACAAATCAGTATCTCCAAAATGCTTTCTGTGGAGAACTAAAACTAAGTTTTTGACTCATCTGTTTTGCAAAAAATCTGCACTTTGTGATGCTCATCCACTCTACCTCATGTATATATATTCACAGGGTCTGCTGTCAGTTTGCTTGCCAGAATGTCTGACCAGAGTGATAGCCCGAACAAATCAGAAGAGCAAGTGCACATGAGTGAGGGCACTAGTCCCTCAAGCAGCTATGATGAGGGCAGCAGAAGCACTCCAAGCAACCTGCCCTAGGCAGCCACCAGATCAAGGAAGAAGAGAACCTCAGACTCTGAGGATGAGGACTATGTGGCTGTTGAGGAAGAAGTGAGCTCCAAAAACAAAGTGCTGAAGAAGGAATATGGAGCTGCAGCTGCAACAAAGCCTGGTTTGAACAAGAAGGCACCAGCTAAGAGAGTTCCAATGTCTAAGGTCAGGGCCTCCACTCAGGAACCCTCCAAGTCAACTAGGGGAGAGGCTGTTGAAGGAAATATGCCCTAGAGGCAATAATAAAGTATTATATATTTCCTTATATCATGATAAATGTTTATTATTCATGCTAGAATTGTATTAACCGGAAACATAATACATGTGTGAATAAATAGACAAACAAGACTGTCACTAGTATGCCTCTACTAGACTAGCTCGTTAATCAAAGATGGTTATGTTTCCTAGCCATAGACATGAGTTGTCATTTGATTAACGGGATCACCTCATTAGGAGAATGACGTGATTGACTTTACCCATTCCGTTAGCTTAGCACCTGATCGTTTAGTATGTTGCTATTGCTTTCTTCATGACTTATACATGTTCATATGACTATGAGATTATGCAACTCCCGTTTACTGGAGGAACACTTTGTGTGCTACCAAACGTCACAACGTAAATGGGTGATTATAAAGGTGCTCTACAGGTGTCTCCAAAGGTACTTGTTGGGTTGGCGTATTTCGAGATTAGGATTTGTCACTCTGATTGTCGGAGAGGTATCTCTGGGCCCACTCGGTAATGCACATCACTATAAGCCTTGCAAGCATTGTGACTAATGAGTTAGTTGCGGGATGATGTATTACAGAACGAGTAAAGAGACTTGCCAGGAACGAGATTGAACTAGGTATCGAGATACCGACGATCGAATCTCGGGCAAGTAACATACCGATGACAAAGGGAACAACGTATGTTGTTATGCGGTTTGACCGATAAAGATCTTCCTAGAATATGTGGGAACCAATATGAGCATCCAGGTTCCGCTATTGGTTATTGACCGGAGAGGTGTCTCGGTCATGTCTACATAGTTCTCGAACCCGTAGGGTCCGCACGCTTAACGTTACGATGACAGTTATATTATGAGTTTATATGTTTTGATGTACCGAAGGTTGTTCGGAGTCCCGGATGTGATCACGGACATGACAAGGAGTCTCGAAATGGTCGAGACATAAAGATTGATATATTGGACGACTATATTCGGACACCGGAAGTGTTCTGGAGAAGTTTCGGATAAAACCGGACTGCCGGAGGGGTTACCGGAACCCCCCGGGGAAGTATTGGGCCTTAGTGGGCCTTGAGGGGAGAGAGAGGGCAGCAGCCAGGAGGTGGCGCGCCCCCTCCCATGAGGAGTCCTATTAGGACTTGGAGAGGGGGGCGCAGCCCCTCTTTCCCTCTCCCTCTCCCTCTCTTTCCTTCCCCCCCTCTTTTCCTAATTGGACTAGGAAAGGGGAGTCCTACTCCTACTAGGAGGAGGACTCCCCCCTTCTCCTTGGCGCGCCTAGGGCAGCCGGCCTCCCCCTTGCTCCTTTATATACGGGGGCAGGGGGGCACCTCTATACACACTTGATATACGATATTTTAGCCGTGTGCGGTGCCCCCCTCCACCATATTACACCTCGATAATACCGTTGCGGAGCTTAGGCGAAGCCCTGCGTCGGTGGAACATCATCATCGTCACCACGCCGTCGTGCTGACGAAACTCTCCCTCAACACTCGGCTGGATCGGAGTTCGAGGGACGTCATCGAGCTGAACGTGTGCTGAACTCGGAGGTGCCGTGCGTTCGGTACTTGATCGGTCGGATCGTGAAGACGTACGACTACATCAACCGCGTTGTAATAACGCTTCCGCTGTCGGTCTATGAGGGTACGTGGACAACACTCTCCCCTCTCGTTGCTATGCATCACCATGATCTTACGTGTGCGTAGGAATTTTTTTGAAATTATAACGTTCTCCAACAGTGGCATCCGAGCCAGGTTTTATGCGTTGATGCTATGCACGAGTAGAACACAAGTGAGTTGTGGGCCATATAAGTCATACTGCTTACCAGCATGTCATACTTTGGTTCAGCGGTATTGTGAGATGAAGCGGCCCGGACCGACATTACGCGTACGCTTACGCGAGACTGGTTTCACCGTTGCGAGCACTCGTTGCTTAAAGGTGACCGGCGGGTGTCTGTCTCTCTCACTTTAGTTGAACCGAGTGTGGCTACGCCCGGTCCTTGTGAAGGTTAAAATAGCACCAACTTGACAAACTATCGTTGTGGTTTTGATGCGTAGGTAAGAACGGTTCTTGCTAAGCCCGTAGTAGCCACGTAAAACTTGCAACAACAAAATAGAGGACGTCTAACTTGTTTTTACAGGGCATGTTATGATGTGATATGGTCAAGACATGATGTGATATAATTTGTTGTATGAGATGATCATGTTTTGTAACCGAGTTATCGGCAACTGGTAGGAGCCATATGGTTGTCGCTTTATTGTATGAAATGCAATCGCCATGTAATAGTTTTACTTTATCACTAAGCGGTAGCGATAGTCGTAAAAGCAATAAGTTGGCGAGACGACAACGATACTACGATGGAGATCAAGGTGTCGCGCCGGTGACGATGGTGATCATGACGGTGCTTCGGAGATGGAGATCACAAGCACGGTGCTTCGGAGATGGAGATCACAAGCACAAGATGATGATGGCCATATCATATCACTTATATTGATTGCATGTGATGTTAATCCTTTATGCATCTTATCTTGCTTTGATTGACGGTAGCATTATAAGATGATCTCTCACTAAAATTTCAAGATAAAAGTGTTCTCCCTGAGTATGCACCGTTGCGAAAGTTCTTCGTGCTGAGACACCACGTGATGATCGGGTGTGATAGGCTCTACGTTCAAATACAACGGGTGCAAAACAGTTGCACACGCGGAATACTCAGGTTAAACTTGACGAGCCTAGCATATGCAGATATGGCCTCGGAACACGGAGACCGAATGGTCGAGCGTGAATCATATAGTAGATATGATCAACATAGTGATGTTCACCGTTAAAACTACTCCATCTCACGTGATGATCGAACATGGTTTAGTTGATATGGATCACGTGATCACTTAGAGGATTAGAGGGATGTCTATCTAAGTGGGAGTTCTTAAGTAATATGATTAATTGAACTTGAATTTATCATGAACTTAGTCCTGATAGTATTTTGCAAATTATGTTATAGATCAATAGCTCGCGTTGTTGCTTCCCTGTGTTTATTTTGATATGTTCCTAGAGAAAATTATGTTTAAAGATGTTAGTAGCAAAGATGCGGATTGGATCCGTGATCTGAGGATTATCCTCATTGCTGCACAGAAAAATTATGTCCTTGATGCACCGCTAGGTGACAGACCTATTGCAGGAGCAGATGCAGACGTTATGAACGTTTGGCTAGCTCAATATGATGACTACTTGATAGTTTAGTGCACCATGCTTAACGTCTTAGAATCGGGACTTCAAAGACGTTTTGAACGTCATGGACCATATGAGATGTTCTAGGAGTTGAAGTTAATATTTCAAGCAAATACCCGAGTTGAGAGATATGAAGTCTCCAACAAGTTCTATAGCTAAAAGATGGAGGAGAATCGCTCAACTAGTGAGCATGTGCTCAGATTGTCTGGGTACTACAATCGCTTGAATCAAGTGGGAGTTAATCTTCCAGATAAAATAGTGATTGACAGAATTCTCTAGTCACCATCACCAAGTTAGTAGAACTTCGTGATGAACTATAGTATGTAAGGGATGACGAAAGTAATTCCCGACCTCTTCGCGATGCTGAAATCGACGAAGGTAGAAATCAGGAAAGAGCATCAAGTGTTGATGGTTAACAAGACCACTAGTTTCAAGAAAAGGGCAAAGGGATAGAAGGAGAACTTCAAGAAGAACGGCAAGCAAGTTGCTGCTCAAGTGAAGAAGCCTAAGTCTGGTCCTAAGCCTGAGACTAAGTGCTTCTACTGCAAAGGGACTGGTCACTGGAAGCAGAACTACCCCAACTTTTTGGTGGATAAGAAGGATGGCAAAGTGAACAAAGGTATATTGGATATACATGTTATTGATGTGTACTTTACTAGTGTTTATAGCAACCCCTCGGTATTTGATACTGGTTCAGTTGCTAAGAGTAGTAACTCGAAACGGGAGTTGCAGAATAAACAGAGACTAGTAAAAGGAGAGGTGACGATGTGTGTTGGAAGTAGTTCCAAGATTGATATGATCATCATCGCACACTCCCTATACTTTCGGGATTAGTGTTGAAACTAAATAAGTGTTATTTGGTGTTTGCGTTGAGCATGAATATGATTTGATCATGTTTATTGCAATACGGTTATTCATTTAAGTTAGAGAACAATTGTTGTTCTGTTTACATGAATAAAAACCTTCTATGGTCATACACACCAATGAAAATGGTTTGTTGGATCTCGATCGTAGTGATACACATAAATCATAATATTGAAGCCAAAAGATGCAAAGTTAATAATGATAGTGCAAATTATTTCTGGCACTGCCGTTTAGGTCATATTGGTGTAAAGCGCATGAAGAAACTCCATACTGATGGGATTTTGGAATCACTTGATTATGAATCACTTGATACTTGCGAACCGTGCCTCATGGGCAAGATGACTAAAACGCCGTTCTCCGGAACTATGGAGAGAGCAACAGATTTGTTGGAAGTCATACATACAGATGTATGTGGTCCAATGAATATTGAGGCTCGTGGCGGATATCGTTATTTTCTCACCTTCATAGATGATTTGAGCAGATATGGGTATATCTACTTAATGAAACATAAGTCTGAAACATTTGAAAAGTTCATATAATTTCAAAGTGAAGTGGAAAATCATCGTAACAAGAAAATTAAAGTTTCTACGATCTGATCGTAGAGAAGAGTATTTGAGTTACGAGTTTGGCCTTCAGTTAAAACAATGTGAAATAGTTTCACTACTCACGCCACCTGGAACACCACGGTGTAATGGTGTGTCCGAACGTCGTAATCGTACTTTATTAGATATGGTACGATATATGATGTATCTTACCGATCTACCACTATCGTTTTGGGGTTATGCATTAGAGACAGCTGCATTCACGTTAAATAGGGCACCATCAAAATCCGTTGAGACGACGCCTTATGAACTGAGGTTTAGCAAGAAACCAAAGTTGTCGATGCTAGAATTGATGTTAAATCACATGGCGATGTGAACTATTGTTGTCGATGCTAGAATTGATGTTAAATCACATGGTGATGTGAATTATTGATGTTAAATCACATGGCGATGTGAACTAGATTATTGACTCTAGTGCAAGTGGGAGACTGAAGGAAATATGCCCTAGAGGCAATAATAAAGTATTATATATTTCCTTATATCATGATAAATGTTTATTATTCATGCTAGAATTGTATTTACCAGAAACATAATACATGTGTGAATACATAGACAAAGAAGAGTGTCACTAGTATGCCTCTACTTGACTAGCTCGTTAATCAAAGATGGTTATGTTTCCTAGCCATAGACATGAGTTGTCATTTGATTAACGGGATCACCTCATTAGGAGAATGACGTGATTGACTTGACCCATTCCGTTAGCTTAGCACCCGATCATTTAGTATGTTGCTATTGCTTTCTTCATGACTTATACATGTTCATATGACTATGAGATTATGCAACTCCCGTTTACCGGAGGAACACTTTGTGTGCTACCAAACATCACAACGTAAATGGGTGATTATAAAGGTGCTCTACAGGTGTCTCCAAAGGTACTTGTTGGGTTGGCGTATTTCGAGATTAGGATTTGTCACTCCGATTGTCGGAGAGGTATCTCTGGGCCCACTCGGTAATGCACATCACTATAAGCCTTGCAAGCATTGTGACTAATGAGTTAGTTGCGGGATGACGTATTACAGAACGAGTAAAGAGACTTGCCAGTAACGAGATTGAACTAGGTATCGAGATACCGACGATCGAATCTCGGGCAAGTAACATACCGATGACAAAGGGAACAACGTATGTTGTTATGCGGTTTGACCGATAAAGATCTTCGTAGAATATGTGGGAACCAATATGAGCATCTAGGTTCCGCTATTGGTTATTGACCGGAGAGGTGTCTCGGTCATGTCTACATAGTTCTCGAACCCGTAGGGTCCGCACGCTTAACGTTACGATGACAGTTATATTATGAGTTTATACGTTTTGATGTACCGAAGGTTGTTCGGAGTCCTGGATGTGATCACGGACATGACGAGGAGTCTCGAAATGGTCGAGACATAAAGATTGATATATTGGACGACTATATTCGGACACCGGGAGTGTTCCGGAGAAGTTTCAGATAAAACCGGAGTGCCGGAGGGGTTACCGGAACCCCCCGGGGAAGTATTGGGCCTTAGTGGGCCTTGAGGGGAGAGAGAGGGCAGCAGCCAGGAGGTGGCGCGCCCCCTCCCATGAGGAGTCCTATTAGGACTAGGAGAGGGGGGCACAGCCCCTCTTTCCCTCTCCCTCTCCCTCTCCCTCTCTTTCCTTCCCCCCCTCTTTTCCTAGTTGGACTAGGAAAGGGGAGTCCTACTCCTACTAGGAGGAGGACTCCCCCCTTCTCCTTGGCGCGCCTAGGGCAGCCGGCCTCCCCCTTGCTCCTTTATATACGGGGGCAGGGGGGCACCTCTATACACACTTGATATACGATATTTTAGCCGTGTGCGGTGCCCCCCTCCACCATATTACACCTCGATAATACCGTTGTGTAGCTTAGGCGAAGCCCTGCGTCGGTGGAACATCATCATCGTCACCACGCCGTCGTGCGGACGAAACTCTCCCTCAACACTCGGCTGGATCGGAGTTCGAGGGACGTCATCGAGCTGAACGTGTGCTGAACTCGGAGGTGCCGTGCGTTCGGTACTTGATCGGTCGGATCGTGAAGATGTACGACTACATCAACCGCATTGTAATAACGCTTCCGCTGTCGGTCTACCAGGGTACGTGGACAACACTCTCCCCTCTCGTTGCTATGCATCACCATGTTCTTGCGTGTGCGTAGTAAGTTTTTTGAAATTACTATGTTCCCCAACAGCTGTTGGTGAGGATAAGAAGAAGAAGGAAAGAAAGAGGGGAAGATGGTGCCAGAAGGTGGACCCTATGGCAGAATTTGAAAGGTACTCATCAGATGATGAAGAAGAAGAGGAAGAGGATGCACCAGCACCCAAGTCCCAAAAGCTTATGGGGGATGCTATTAAGTCTGGGGCTGCTCCTTCAAAGCCCAAGACTGCTCCCAAAGTTGGTGCTCAAGCTCAAAAGACTTCTAAGCCCAAGGGAAGCACTAGGAACATTCCAGCTGAAGAGAAGAACAAGGCCCCAGTGCCCGAAGTTGAGGAAGAAGATGTTGAAGCCCAAGTGCTAAGGAAACTTAAGCCAAAGATTCCAGATCACAATGATAGTCATCCAGTGGCAGAAGTTATGAGCATCAGGAAGGATGCAGGTCTGAGACTTTGGAGACAGTCTGATCCATATGCTGTGAGGAGGAAGACTCCAGTGGAGTACAGGTTCCACACCAAAGAACAACAAGATTTCTATGAGACCATTTTGCTTGAGAAGAAGTCTGTTGTCTGTGATATTAAGTGGATTGATTGGGATTACATTGATGAGAATGAAGACTATTTTCTAGGTGTACATGAGAGCTTCAGATCATGTGGTGTTGACAAGTTTGTGGGTCAGAAGCTGACAAAGTGGAATGATGAACTCATCATGCAATTCTACTCCCTGCTCATTTTTATCCAGATGGTAGGATTGTATGGATGTCTGAGGGTACAAGGTACTAGTCAATAGTTGATGAGTGGGCCAAGTTGATTAATGCCCCTGAAGAACATGAAGATGATTTGGATGTCTATGCCAAGAAGAAGAAAGACCACAACTCTATGGCAAATATGTACAAAGAGATCCCAGACAAAGCATTGGATACACATAGATTGGGATATGTACATTACTTGTTGTCTGGTCTAGCTACAATCAACACAATCTTGAGGCATACTTTGTTGCCCAAATCTGGAGATCATAAGATGACCAGAGGACATTCAATCAACTTGCTGCAGATATTTGATGTTCCTCAGAAATTCAAGGTCATGAGTCTGATTGTTGAGACAACCAAGAGGACAGCTCCTGATCAGAAGAGATCTTGTGGGTATGCTCCACACATTCATGTGCTCATCAACTCCAAGATGGGCACATGCACTTATTTGTTGGACAAGGAGCACTTACCTTCGAGACCAGAATTTGAGGATAACACAGTTGTGATGAATGAGGATGATCCCACATCTATGCAAGCACAAGAGAAGAGAGCAAAGGCAAAGGCTGAGAAGGCTACAAAGATTCCAAGTGTTGAGGAGGCATCTCAAGTTTTTCTGAAGATAAAACAAGATTAGCTTGGATATCTGTGTGACGCCCCCAATTTGACCATACACTAATCATACACGCAAACGTGTACGATCAAGATCAGGGACTCACGGGAAGATATCACAACACAACTCTAAAAATAAAATAGGTCATACAAGCATCATAATACAAGCCAGGGGCCTCGAGGGCTCGAATACAAGTGCTCGATCATAGACGAGTCAGCGGAAGCAACAATATCTGAGTACAGACATAAGTTAAAGAAGGTGCCATAAGATGGCTAGCACAAACTGGGATACAGATCGAAAGAGGCGCAGGGCTCCTGCCTGGGATCCTCCTAACTACTCCTCGAAGCCGAACTCCATGCAGAATCATCCTGGGGATCTCTAGCTCCTGGACTCCAGCATCTGGTTGCGACAACCAGGTATAGAAAGGGGAAAAGAGGGATAAAAGCAACCGTGAGTACTCATCCAAAGTACTCGCAAGCAAGGAGCTACACTACATATGCATGGGTATATGTGTAAATGGCCATATCAGTGGACTGAACTGCAGAATGCCAGAATAAGAGGGGGATAGCTAATCCTGTCGAAGACTACGCTTCTGGCCACCTCCATCTTGCAGCATGTAGAAGAGAGTAGATGGTAAGTTCACCAAGTAGCATCGCATAGCATAATCCTACCCGGCGATCCCCTCCTCATCGCCCTGTTAGAGAGCGATCACCGGGTTATATCTGGCACTTGGAAGGGTGTGTTTTATTAAGTATCCAGTTCTAGTTGTCATAAGGTCAAGGTACAACTCCGGGTCGTCCTTTTACCGAGGGACACGGCTATTCGAATAGATAAACTTCCCTGCAGGGGTGCACCACATAACCCAACACGCTCGATCCCATTTGGCCGGACACACTTTCCTGGGTCATGCCCGGCCTCGTAAGATCAACACGTCGCAGCCCCACCTAGGCTCAACAGAGAGGTCAGCATGCCGGTCTAAATCCTATGGCGCAGGGGTCTGGGCCCATCGCCCATTGCACACCTGCACGTTGCGAGGGTGGCCGGAAGCAGACCTAGCCTAGCAGGCGTTCCAGTCCAATCCGGCGCGCGCCGCTCCGTCCCTGACGTCAAGAAGAGCTTCGGCTGATACCACGACGTCGAGTGCCCATAACTGTTCCCGCGTAGTTGGTTAGTGCGTATAGACCAAATGGCCAGATTTAGATCAAATACCAGGATCTCGTTAAGCATGTTAAGTATCCGCGAACGCCGACCAGGGCCATGCCCACCTCTCTCCTAGGTGGTCTCAACCTGCCCTGTTGCTCCGCCACAAAGAAACAGTCGGGGGCCGTCGGGATCCCAGGACCACCTCTACCGGGATGGAGCCACATGTCCTTTCAGCCCCCACATCAGAATCACTTGCGGGTACTCAACGAGCCGACCCGACTTTAGTCACCACATGTGTCATGTATATAAAGTATATAGTATATACCCGTGATCACCTCCCGAAGTGATCACGGCCCCGTAGTATAGCATGGCAGACGGACAAGAGTGTAGGGCCACTGATGGAACACTAGCATCCTATTCTAAGCAGTAGGATAGCAGGTAAGGGTAACAACTGTAGCAACAATGACAGGCTATGCATCAGGATAGGATTAACGGAAAGCAGTAACATGCTACACTACTCTAATGCAAGCAGTATAGAGAAGAATAGGCGATATCTGGTGATCAAGGGGGGGGGGTTTGCCTGGTTGCTCTGGCAAGAAGGAGGGGTCATCTTCGGTGTAGTCGAACATACGGACATCGGCACCGGTCTTAGAGTCTACCGAAAAGAAGTAACGGAGGGGGAACACAATAAATAACAGAGCAATCAAATGTAACACAAAGTAAGACACGGCAATATGCGGTGCTAGGGGTAACCTAACGTAGTGGTAGGTCATACCGGCGAAGGGGAGAAACATCCGGGAAAGTATCCCCGGTGTTTCTCGTTTTCGGACAGATGAACTGGAGGTGAAATGTTGCACGTTTGCTAGCTAGGGACATGTGGCTGACGAACGAGCTGCGTATTCGGATTCGTCTCGTCGTTCTAAGCAACTTTCATGTACAAAGTTTTTCTATCCGAGCTACGGTTTATTTTATATTAATTTTAAAAGTTTTTAAATCACATTTAGAATTATCAGAAATTAATTTAATTCGAAAACGTTTATTGTGTCATCATGACGTCAGCGTGACGTCAGCGGTCAGCGTTGACCGTTGACCGGTCAAACAGGGCAGTGGGGCCCATCTGTCATTGACTGTTTACCTAATCAGATAATTAAGGTTAATTAACAGTGTTAATTAGATTAACTAACATGATTAACTAAGTTAATTAATTATCTTAATTAATTAATTATTATTTTTACTATTATTTTTATTCCTCTTTTTTTCTCTCTTTTTTTTAATTTCCAAGGGAGTGGGGCCTGCATGTCATTGGCCCCAGGGTTCTAGCGGGTTCGGCGGGTTCGGGCGCTGGAGCGGACAACCCGCCAGGGCGACAGGGAGCCCGCCCAGAAGGGCGCGGCCGCGCTGGCGGGTGCCAGGCGCGCCGGCGAGCGGCGGCGCGAGGGGGGCGGAGGCCACGGTAGGGCACCGCGCGCGCAGGTGAGCGGCGCGGGGGAGGTGGCTGGAGGCGGGCAAGGCAATGGGCGTCGGGGACCTGCGCGTGGACGGGGGCATGGTGAGCGCGCATCGGGCGCGGCTAGAGATGGCGCGGGCGTGCACGGCGATGGGGACCGGGGCGCACGGTGACGAGGCGAGCCGGGGAAGGCGAGTGCACGGCCGACGCGGGGAGAGGAGGAGGGAAAGGCGGCTGCTCACGGCGGGGAGTAGGGTCCAGGGCAGCGGGCTCGATGGAGGTTGATGCGGCGGGGTCCAGCGATGGCGGGGGCGAGGTCGAGGATGGAGAGGACAGCGAGGCGGCGACGTGACGATGTCAGCGGGCGCCGGGGTCGGGTGCCGGCGAAGACAACGGGCGTCGATGGGGCGACGAGGCCTGGGGAGGCCAGCGGGGATGAGGCGAGGCGACGGGGCGGCGCAGGTGGGGGCCGGCGAGTGCCGGCAACGGCGGAGCGGCGGGGGAGGCAGAGGGCGCCGGGCGCTGAGGTGGTTGCCCCGATCCAGAAGGGGATCGGGGAGTGGGGAGGGAGCGAGGGGAGTGGGGAATCGGGGAGGGAGAAGTGGGAGGGGTTAGGGTTTCGGTCGGGTGGACCGGGGTTAAGTGGTGGGGGTGTGGGCCGGCCCGTTCGGGCGGCACAGGCCAGCTGGGCCACGAGGCCTAGCGGGGGGGGGGGTATGTTGTTCTTTTTTTATTCTTTTCTATTTTATTTTAGTTACATTTTATTTTAGTGTTTGTAAAAATTATCACTAACACCTAACTTGGTACTTTTAAATAAACTACTGCCACATCAATTCTCATCCCAACTAAAATAGTTTAATATTTTATAAAATTCAAAAGGCATTTATTTTATTATTTAACCCACAGTTTTAATTATTTTGAACACTTAAACAATTTATTAAATTTAGGTTTCTCCGCCATTATTACCCACGATTTATTTATCACATTTACAACATATTAGTTTTCACTTTTGAAAACTTTAACTGTTCGACTTGATCTTAAATTTGAATTTGGATCGGTTCTAAACTAACACGAGATTAGCAACAGTAATCGTGGTGACGTGGCATCATTACTAGAGGGTTACTGTAGCTTGATTACCCGGGCGTCACAATTCTCCTCCACTACAAGAAATCTCGTCCCGGGATTTTAAGAGGTGGAGTAAGGGGAAAAGTTGTGGTTGCGAAATTCTAACGGATCTTCTCAGTCTTGATTGCTCTTCCCGAAGTAGTCGATCCCTTTTGTTGATGTCTTCAGTTCTCTGTTTCAGGGCATTGTGACAAAGTTGTCATTCTTCCTTGATGATCTTCATCGTACTTACGGAAAAAATAAGAGGGGTATTCCGGGAGAACGGACCCTTGCAAGGTTGACTATCTGGTAGATAACATCGGGGAAGGTGGCGGAAAGTAACTCTCGAATTGAAACCTTAGAAAATATCGAGAGCAAGGTTAGAAGGTCTCATGAGAAGTTTCGAGCGGGCAGGCAATCGTTCGTGACCTGAAACAGAGTGTGAAAGGGTTTCAGAGCGACGGGAATAAGTATTGCATCTGATACCAGAACAGATCACAAGAAGGTGGCTCATGAATCACATATGAAGTCAAGCTCGAGGAATAACTTCGACAACAGGGTGTATAGGAGAGTCAGGTTTCGATCATGTGGAACTGTGGGTTATGGGCCCACCATGTGGGTTAAAAGTAGGAAGGGCGGTGACATCTTGCACGATCATGATAGCAAGGCATGTCAGAGGGTAGCCTATCAGTTATATGTCAGCAACATCGTCGGTACCAAGGGCGAGGGACGAAGAGAACCATTTTCCTGCTCGTTGAATGAGGCGGACCAATAGGCAAAGTTCTCACCCATCGGTGGTTACCGGAATGTCACCAACAATAGTAACAGGGTCTTACTGACAGAGTTGTACACCGAGATGTTTGCACAAGCAGGGAATTAATACTGCTTAAATCATAATGATCACCAGAAACGTTAAACCAACCAATGGAAAGGAAAATATGATTATCAGATTTAACAGAACAATGGAAAGGAAAATGTGTTTAAACACATATTTCAGGGGTATATCCTTCCCAAGGACAAGCAGAGCATGATATCCATGACAGGATAGAAAGTAGAAAACCATTTAGGTAAGGGGAGAGGAATTTCATGACATAACCCAAACAACGGTGTTTGGATAATGGACAAAGAAAATTTAGCATTGTTCTTCAAATGCTCTTATTGAAAGTCGGAGTACCACAGACATGCTTCGAGATAACATTGGCATGGGCTTCAAGCAAGGGTCAGACTTTGGATACAAAGGATCCATCGGAAACAACTTATAGAATAAGTCTTACAATTTCCTCATGGAAGAATGTATAACCTTGCTGAAAAGGAATCTATAACAATAGGGCCTCTAGGCATGATATCACCCTACTGGGTTATATAAAGACCAATGCTATGACTCTTGGAAAAATGCTCCAACCATCATATTTGACCGAGATTCAGATCTGATTGGTGTTAGGATACCTCAGACTTAGGATGCCTGAGAAGAAAAGGTGCAAAACAAATTGACGGGACGACATTGTAAGATTCTCAGGAAAATTACTACGAAAGCGGGTTCCGAAACAAAAGCTCATCATTAAACGAATGAAGGGAAAAGGTGGTAGCGGATGAACTCAGCCACAATTCATCGAGACTTCCAAAAGATGGGTTTCCACAATTATGTGAACAAGGAGATAACATTAGTCAGTGCAAATGATATAATGATGTATGCTCGAGGAAAACATACACAGTTAAACATTGGTTGAAAGTTGCACCCAAAATATGGGCTTAAGTAGCATGATCAATGTTAGAATGGTGGTTCGATAACCAATGGTCTAAGAATGAAATATCGACCATTAACTTCAAAGCAATAGGGTTGCTAGAAGTTTTGAAGTCGCACATCATAGTTCGATTGTCGGTTTTCCGGTTAGAAATAACACGGAGACCAAGGAATGAACGGATATGGCAAAAGGTATCACCTGTATCAAGAATTCTTAAGAGGTGGTGAAATTCTCACGACATTCTTGACATAAAAGATGGTAATACCCCAAGGTAAAGACGAACAAATGCTGGATAGCAAGGATCTCAAGGTATAACACAAAACACGAACAAGTTTGTGTTGAACGGAAGGCAATAAAGTGGTCAATGATAACCCAAATCATCGGGGGCAAGGATGGTATTTCCCATCAAGAATTCAATAGATATTTTGGAAGAGCTCAGAATGTTGATGATCACGACACCTTTGTCGAGAGATTTCAAGATGTAACCGATCGGCGATGACATCAAGTCAAAGGAATGATGAAGCGAAAGGTTAATGGAACCCTGGGTACGACACAAACTCGAAATCAAGTTTGTTGTTCAAGGAGGAATGATATGACGAGGAAGATCGACGTAAGATTAGCTCACCGTCGAAGGTTGTTTTCCGTGATTAAGGACCAGGTAGCACAGTTAAAATCAGCACGATAATGATGTAGCCGAGTAGGCTAGGAATGACGTGATCGAGTTCAAACTCGTAAGTAATGAAGGTTACCAAGAGTTGTTGAATCGCAGTGCGGACTCGATTCAGTTGTCGATGTCCTTGAGGGGTTCTAACAACTCAGAACCCGTTGGAAAAATGGAATCGGCAAGAGTATTAGTTGATGAAGAACTCATAAGAAGTTATGTTGCTCATGATAATCTCGAGATACCAGGGGGTAATACTCGACGACAGATCAAAGTGGAGGTTGGATTGGGTTTTGCTCTGCAGAAGTCAAGTGCTTAAACTTGCACGAGAAATGGTGTTTAAAGGAGAAGATGGTCGGAACCACGATTGCAAAAGGCCAGATCCCAGATATAAGATGAACTTATACCAAGGGAATAATTAATTTAAGAGAAGCTTTTAATGATAAGATCTACATCGTGTCCATGGGCATGAACACAAAGTTCAAGGTCGACTCCCACTTCTGCAATGCATAACCTTTCATTCACTGCTCTATAAAAATAATTTGAGTGTGAAGACCTACCTGGTGAATTGCCAGAGGAGTATGAACCTTGGAAAACTTTCAGGTTCACACAGATTAAGGAAGGCACAGGTTCAACCCATCAGGGCAACTTAGAAACATATGCCACAAGCTTCGAGGGTGATTATCACCAACTCAAAAGTAGAGCATGGTTGACAAAGCAGAGGATACAATTTACGAAAGGCATTATGTATCCGAGAAAAGACTCACAAAGTTATTGAATATGAAGGACGTCGCCGGATAAAATCCCATAAAGGTTCTGGTGGTCCACAAGAGACCTGATGTGAGCATCGGTACTCAACCAGCAGAAGAAAGAAAGCAAGGAGATCGGATTATCAAAACAACCGACTAATTCAAAGCTCCAATGCAAAGGAATTATGAGTTCCAAATCAAGGGATAAAAATTAGAAGAAAATACTCTGATCAAGGATGGATAGGTTGATTAGGCTTAAGGGTACAATCGATGGCAATTTCATTGGTCGAGATCCAACTCATGTTTAATATGACGTCTGAGCCGGAAGGATGAATTCTAGGATCTGATGGAGGACTGCGAGAATTCACAACATATTGAATCAAAGGACTCAAAATGATAATGACAAGAGATGCCAATAAGATTACGAGACTTAAGATTAATCATAATGCAAGTAAGCAAGAATTTCAAGAGCCAAAAGGCTCCTGAAGATTTTCGGAAGATCGAATGATATTTTGAACACTTTTGTGAAATACTTGAATCAACTGGGGATGAGCGGATACTCGGTAAGTGCGAGAATTATCCGTAGGGGTATTCAGGTGACAAAGAACAGCAAGGCAGTAAGCTCAAAGGATTCTCGTAACAACAGAGAGAATTATTGGGTATCTTGTAGTAACAAGATCAACCGGGAAACATTGTATGAATAGCGAGTATACGTGGTTATCCATAGGAGTTTATCGATGAAAGGGAATTCCAAAAGCGATGAACACAAGTTCTCGGGTTATCAGCGGAGAGTATCTTCAGGGTCTTCACATGCAGCAGACGATCATCAGCAATAAGGGGCTCTCCGGGTGAAAGTGATAACGAGATCCTAATGTTAGATTTAGCAAAAATTCACTTACCCGAATAGAAGAGAGATCAGAGTCCCAGAGTATAGGCAAGGAGTAAAAGATCCTAATACCACCCCATGGCGACGTGGGCCCGTAAGCCACACAACCATGTTAGTAAAAGTTTAGCAATGACTAGACTCGACTTCGGCCAAGGAGTTGGAAAGGGGGATTCCTACAGGCAGTCGGCTCTGATACCAACTTGTGACGCCCCCAATTTGAGCGTACACTAATCATACACGCAAACGTGTACGATCAAGATCAGGGACTCACGGGAAGATATCACAACACAACTCTAAAAATAAAATAGGTCATACAAGCAACATAATACAAGACAGGGGCCTCGAGGGCTCGAATACAAGTGCTCGATCATAGACGAGTCAGCGGAAGCAACAATATCTGAGTACAGACATAAGTTAAACTGGGTGCCATAAGATGGCTAGCACAAACTGGGATACAGATCGAAAGAGGCGCAGGCCTCCTGCCTGGGATCCTCCTAACTACTCCTCGAAGCCGAACTCCATGCAGAATCATCCTCGGGATCTCTAGCTCCTGGACTCCAGCATCTGGTTGCGACAACCAGGTATAGAAAAGGGAAAAGAGGGAGAACCCCCAATTTGACCGTACACTAATCATACACGCAAACGTGTACGATCAAGATCAGGGACTCACGGGAAGATATGACAACACAACTCTAAAAATAAAATAGGTCATACAAGCATCATAATACAAGCCAAGGGCCTCGAGGGCTCGAATACAAGTGCTCGATCATAGACGAGTCAGCAGAAGCAACAATATCTGAGTACAGACATAAGTTAAACAAGGTGCCATAAGATGGCTAGCACAAACTGGGATACAGATCGAAAGAGGCGCAGGGCTCCTGCCTGGGATCCTCCTAACTACTCCTCGAAGCCGAACTCCATGCAGAATCATCCTGGGGATCTCTAGCTCCTGGACTCCAGCATCTGGTTGCGACAACCAGGTATAGAAAGGGGAAAAGAGGGATAAAAGCAACCGTGAGTACTCATCCAAAGTACTCGCAAGCAAGGAGCTACACTACATATGCATGGGTATATGTGTAAATGGCCATATCAGTGGACTGAACTGCAGAATGCCAGAATAAGAGGGGGATAGCTAATCCTGTCGAAGACTACGCTTCTGGCCACCTCCATCTTGCAGCATGTAGAAGAGAGTAGATGGTAAGTTCACCAAGTAGCATCGCATAGCATAATCCTACCCGGCGATCCCCTCCTCATCGCCCTGTTAGAGAGCGATCACCGGGTTATATCTGGCACTTGGAAGGGTGTGTTTTATTAAGTATCCAGTTCTAGTTGTCATAAGGTCAAGGTACAACTCCGGGTCGTCCTTTTACCGAGGGACACGGCTATTCGAATAGATAAACTTCCCTGCAGGGGTGCACCACATAACCCAACACGCTCGATCCCATTTGGCCGGACACACTTTCCTGGGTCATGCCCGGCCTCGTAAGATCAACACGTCGCAGCCCCACCTAGGCTCAACAGAGAGGTTGGCACGCCGGTCTAAATCCTATGGCGCAGGGGTCTGGGCCCATCGCCCATTGCACACCTCCACGTTGCGAGGGCGGCCGGAAGCAGACCTAGCCTAGCGGGCGTTCAGTCCAATCCGGCGCGCGCCGCTCCGTCGCTGACGTCAAGAAGAGCTTCGGCTGATACCACGACATTGAGTGCCCATAACTGTTCCCGTGTAGTTGGTTAGTGCGTATAGACCAAATGGCCAGACTCAAATCAAATACCAAGATATCGTTAAGCGTGTTAAGTATCCGCGAAGGCCGACCAGGGCCAGGCCCACCTCTCTCCTAGGTGGTCTCAACCTGCCCTGTCGCTCCGCCACAAAGTAACAGTCGGGGGCCGTCAGGAACCCAGGCCCACCTCAACCGGGATGGAGCCACCTGTCCTTTCAGCCCCCTCATCAGAATCACTTGCGGGTACTCAACGAGCCGACCCGACTTTAGTCACCACATGTGTCATGTATATAAAGTATATAGTATATACCCGTGATCACCTCTCGAAGTGATCACGGCCCAGTAGTATAGCATGGCAGACGGACAAGAGTGTAGGGCCACTGATGGAACACTAGCATCCTATTCTAAGCAGTAGGATAGCAGGTAAGGGTAACAACTGTAGCAACAATGACATGCTATGCATCAGGATAGGATTAACGGAAAGCAGTAACATGCTACACTACTCTAATGCAAGCAGTATAGAGAAGAATAGGCGATATCTGCTGATCAAGGGGGGGGGGCTTGCCTGGTTGCTCTGGCAAGGAGGGGTCATCTTCGGTGTAGTCGAACATATGGACATCGGCACCGGTCTTAGGGTCTACTGAAAAGAAGTAACGGAGGGGGAACACAATAAATAACAGAGCAATCAAATGTAACACAAAGTAAGACACGACAATATGCGGTGCTAGGGGTGACCTAACGTAGTGGTAGGTGATACCGGCGAAGGGGGGAAACATCCGGGAAAGTATCCCCGGTGTTTCTCGTTTTCGGACAGATGAACTGGAGGTGAAATGTTGCACGTTTGCTAGATAGGGACATGTGGCTGACGAACGAGCTGCGTATTCGGATTCGTCTCGTCGTTCTGAGCAACTTTCATGTACAAAGTTTTTCCATCCGAGCTACGGTTTATTTTATATTAATTTTAAAAGTTTTTAAATCACATTTAGAATTATTAGAAATTAATTTAATTCGAAAACGTTTATTGCGTCATCATGACGTCAGCGTGACGTCAGCGGTCACCGTTGACCGTTGACCGGTCAAACAGGGCAGTGGGGGCCATCTGTCATTGACTGTTTACCTAATCAGATAATTAAGGTTAATTAACAGTGTTAATTAGATTAACTAAGTTAATTAATTATCTTAATTAATTAATTATTATTTTTTCTATTATTTTTATTCCTCTTTTTTTCTCTTTTTTTTAAGTTCCAGGGGGGTGGGGCCTACCTGTCATTGGCCCCAGGGGGCCTAGCGGGTTCGGCGGGTTCGGGCGCTGGAGCGGACAACCCGCCAGGGCGACAGGGAGCCAGCCCAGAAGGGCGCGGCCGCGCTGGCGGGTGCCGGGCGCGCCGGCGGGCGGCGGCGCGAGGGGGGCGGAGGCCACGGTAGGGCACCGCGCGCGCAGGTGAGCGGCGCGGGGGGAGGTGGCTGGAGGCGGGCAAGGCAATGGGCGTCGGGGGCCTGCGCGTGGACGGGGGCACGGTGAGCGCGCATCGGGCGCGGCCGGAGATGGCGCGGGCGTGCACGGCGATGGGGACCGGGGCGCGCGGTGACGAGGCGAGCCGGGGAAGGCGAGTGCGCGGCCGACGCGGGGCGAGGAGGAGGTAAAGGCAGCTGCTCACGGCGGGGAGTAGGGTCCAGGGCAGCGGGCTCGATGGAGGTTGATGCGGCGGGGTCCAGCGATGGCGGGGGCGATGTCGACGATGGAGAGGACAGCGAGGCAGCGACGTGACGATGTCGGCAGGCGCCGGGGTCGGGTGCCGGCTGGGACGACGGGCGTCGATGGGGCGACGAGGCCTGGGGAGGCCGGCGGGGATGAGGCGAGGCGACGGGGCGGCGCAGGTGGGGGCCGGCGAGTGCCCGGCAACGGCGGAGCGCCGGGGGAGGCAGAGGGCACCGGGCGCTGAGGTGGTTGCCCCGATCCAGATGGGGATCGGGGAGTGGGGAGGGAGCGAGGGGAGTGGGGAATCGGGGAGGGAGAAGTGGGAGGGGTTAGGGTTTCGGTCGGGTGGACCGGGGTTAAGTGGTGGGGGGGTGGACCGGCCCATTCGGGCGGCACAGGCCAGCTGGGCCACGAGGCCCAGCGGGGGGGGGGGGTATGTTGTTCCTTTTTTTATTTTCTATTTTATTTTAGTTACATTTTATTTTAGTGTTAGTAAAAATTATCACTAACACCTAACTTGGTACTTTTAAATAAACTACTGCCACATCAATTCTCATCCCAATTAAAATAGTTTAATATTTTATAAAATTCAAAAGGCATTTATTTTATTATTTAACCCACAGTTTTAATTATTTTGAACACTTAAACATTTTATTAAATTTAGGTTTCTCCGCCATTATTACCCACGATTTATTTATCACATTTACAACATTTTAGTTTTAACTTTTGAAAACTTTAACTGTTCGACTTGATCTTAAATTTGAATTTGGATCGGTTCTAAACTAACACGAGATTAGCAACAGTAATCGTGGTGACGTGGCATCATTACTAGAGGGTTACTGTAGCTTGATTACCCGGGCGTCACAATCTGATTCAAGCAACTTTGAGGATTGAGAAGGGCTTGGCCACCTTGACTCAGAATCAGGAAAGCTTGGAAAGGATCATTGAGACCAAGTTCTATGATCTTGATCTGAAAGTAACAAAGATGCAGACAGCTGTTGAGCAGCTCCCGGAGGAAGCAAAGGAGAAGAAAGGGAAGGCTACTACAGATGCTTTTCAGAGAGTGCCTAGAGGTCAGAGGTCTGCTGCAGTGCCCATGGCTAACACTAGAGCTACTACTTCGGCACCATCAGCAACAGCTTCAGGGCCACCTCCAGTTGCCACTCCACTAGCTCCAACAACATCTACTGATGCCTTCGTCCTTGGAGTCCTCTCTACACCACCTCCCGAAGATCAAGCCTAGAGAGACGCATAGCACTATGCATTTTCAAACTTTTTGGTAACTTGTTGCCGAAGGGGGAGAAATGTATAGATCATAGGCTTCGAGAGAGTGTGTTTTGCTTCTTTGTCTTTCTTGCTATTTGCTTGATTCTTTTGTCTGTGCTCGTTTGATACTTTATGATCATGTGTTTGATCATATCCTACCTTAATGCTTATGCTTGGATGATATTATCTTTTATCACTACAAAAAAATACACTTCCTTGATGATACGTGTTTGTCACAGTAGGTCACGTTTTCTGTCATGCATGTACATCCATGACGATTTTATGACAGAATCAAGATAGTCATACCTGTGTTGTCGTAGAAGTGTTCCATGACATTACCAAAATTATCATCACGGAAGTGTCCACTTCCATGATGAAAAATCGCGCGTCACAGAAGTGCTTTCGTCAAGGGTGACCAACATGTGGCATCCACCGTAACGGAACACCGTTAAGCTATCGAGTCCGGTTTTGGATCCCATAACCCGTTAACAGCCCAGATCAATGGCGATTTTCCACGTGTAAAATCATCATTGGCTGGAGGAAACACGTGTCAGCTCCCGTTGGCACAGGTGTCACTCATCTAATGGGCGAGATGCGCTTATGAAATGTTGACACGTGGACCGGCCCAAAAGTGGCCCATAAAGTTTAAATGGGCCGACGCAACTAAAGGCCCACAAGATTTTGTGGTCCATAATGGGCCGGCCCAGCAAAAGGCCCACGAGATTTTGCGGACCATAATGGGCCGGCCCAGCTAAAGGCCAACAAGATTTTGCACGCCATAATGGGCCGGCCCAGCTAAAGGCCCGTGAGATTTTATGGAACATAATGGGCCGGCCCAGCTAAAGGCCCACAAGATTTTGCGGGCCATAATGGGCTGGCCCAGCTAAAGGCCCACGAGATTTCGCCGACCATAATGGGCCGGCCCAGCTGAAGGCCCAAAAGATTTTGATGACACTAGTAGGCCGGCCAATTAACAGGCTGCCATGTTTTGGGCCAAATGCCGGCCCATATTTGATCCAGTCCATTACCAGTCTGCCATGTTCCCGCCTAATAAAGGCCCATATGAGATACGGCCCGTTAAAAGCCTACCATGTTCTGGGCCAAATTACGACCCAGATCAGGTCCGGCCCTTTGAGAGGCTTTGGGCTAAATTATAGCCCATATCAGATTCGGCCCATCAACTGGATGCTATGCTTTTGGGCCCACATGATAAAGGCCCATTTATTAATTCGGCCTAATATTAGTTTTGGCCTGTTAAAGGCCCGTTTAACATTTCGGCCCTATATATATTTCGGCCTGTTAAAAGCCCGTCATATAGTTGGGCCTAACTACGGCCCCGTTTGCATCCGGCCTGCTCACAGACGATAATCTGATTGGGCCAAACAAGGACCAAGACAATTTTGGCATGTTATAAGCCCATGATTTGATTGGCACAATCATGGGCCGGGGTCTATTTCGGCCTGCTTCTGGCCCGTGAGCTGTTCAGCACGTTTCAGGCCCAACCTACTTTTCAGCATCCTAAAAGCCCATTGAGTTTTCTTGGGAAAATTGGGCCGGCGGTTTATTCGGCCTATTAAAGGCCCGAATCTACTAGTGGGCCAGTTTGCATTTAGGCCTGTTAACGGACCAAGATGACGGGGCCCATGATGCGGATCATACATAGTGATTTGCATGACGGCCCGATTATGTACCGTAATTTTACGGTTTGGCCGGTTTACTATGAAGACAGGATATATATACAGTAAAATAACTGCAACATCGTGAATAAGAAAAAAAAACCTAGACTATACAATAAAGAAATGAAGGCATATTACATCCACTGGGCATCAAAGTTCGCCACTATGATAATAAAGCACAAGCAGACAACAGATTACATACACTGGGCATCAAAGATCGCCATCAGTGCAATTAAACACGCTGACAAAATAATATACAAAACCGACAACACTTAAATAGAGTTCAAGAAAGGTTAGCCCTGCTCGGGAGCTGCAGCGTGATACGTCTCCAACGTATCTATAATTTTTGATTGCTCCATGCTATATTATCTTCTGTTTTGGACATTATTGGGCTTTATTATTCACTTTTATATTATTTTTGGGACTAACCTATTAACCGGAGGCCCAGCCCCGAATTGTTGTTCATTTTGCCTATTTTAGAGTTTCGCAGAAAAAGAATATCAAACGGAGTCCAAACGGAATGAAACCTTCGGGAACGTGATTTTCAGAACGAACATGATCCAGGAGACTTGGACTCTACATCAAGGAAGCTTCCAGGAAGCCACGAAGTAGGGGGGCGCGCCTACCCCCCCCCCCCAAGCGCGCCCGCCACCCTCATGGGCCGCACGTTGCTCCACCGACGTACTCCTTCCTCCTATATATACCTACGTACCCCCAAACGATCAGATACGGAGCCAAAAACCTAATTCCATTGCCGCAACCTTCTGTACCCACGAGATCCCATCTTGGGGCCTGTTCCGGAGCTCCGCCGGAGGGGGCATCGGTCACGGAGGGCTTCTACATCAACACCATAGCCTCTCCGATGAAGTGTGAGTAGTTTACCTCAGACCTTCGGGTCCATAGTTATTAGCTAGATGGCTTCTTCTCTCTTTTTGGATCTCAATACAATGTTCTCCCCCCCTCTCGTGGAGATCTATTCGATGTAATCTTCTTTTGCGGTGTGTTTGTTGAGACTGGTGAATTGTGGGTTTATGATCAAGTTTATCTATGAACAATATTTGAATCTTATGAATTCTTTTATGTATGATTGGTTATCTTTGCAAGTCTTTTCGAATTATCAGTTTGGTTTGGCCTACTAGATTGATCTTTCTTGCAATGGGAGAAGTGCTTAGCTTTGGGTTCAATCTTGCGGTGTCCTTTCCAAGTGACAGTAGGGGCAGCAAGGCACGTATTGTATTGTTGCCCTCGAGGATAACAAGATGGGGTTTTTATCATATTGCACGAATTTATCCCTCTACATCATGTCATCTTGCTTAAGGCGTTACCCTGTTCTTATGAACTTAATACTCTAGATGCATGCTGGATAGCGGTCGATGTGTGGAGTAATAGTAGTAGATGCAGGCAGGAGTCGGTCTACTTGTCCCGGACGTGATGCCTATATACATGATCATACCTAGATATTCTCATAACTATGCTCAATTCTGTCAATTGCTCAACAGTAATTTGTTCACCCACCGTAAAATACTTATGCTCTTGAGAGAAGCCACTAGTGAAACCTATGGCCCCCGGGTCTATCTTCATCATATTAATCTTCCAACACTTAGTTATTTCTGTTGCTTTTATTTTACTTTGCATCTTTATCATAAAAATACCAAAAATATTATCCTATCATATCTATCAAATCTCACTCTCGTAAGTGACCGTGTAGGGATTGACAACCCCTTATCGCGTTGGTTGCGAGGATTTATTTGTTTTGTTTAGGTGCGAGGGACTCGCGCGTAGCCTCCTACTGGATTGATACCTTGGTTCTCAAAAAATGAGGCAAATACTTACGATACTTTGCTGCATCACCCTTTCCTCTTCAAGGGAAAACCAACGCAGTGCTCAAGAGGTAGCAAGAAGGATTTCTGGCGCCGTTGCCGGGGAGGTCTACGCAAAAGTCAACATACCAAGTGCCCATCACAAACCCATATCTCCCGCATTACATTGTTTGCCATTTGCCTCTCGTTTTCCTCTCCCCCCACTTCACCCTTGCCGTTTTATTCGCCCTCTCTTTTTCGTTTGCCTCTTTTTCGCTTGCTTTTTGTTTGCTCGTGTGTTGGATTGCTTGTTTGTCACGATGGCTCAAGATAATACCAAATTATGTGACTTTACCAATACCAACAATAATGATTTCCTTAGCACTCTGATTGCTCCTCTTACCGGTACTGAATCTTGTGAAATCAATGCTGCTTTGTTGAATCTTGTCATGAAAGATCAATTCGCCGGCCTTCCTGGTGAAGATGCCGCTACTCATCTAAATAGCTTCGTTGATTTGTGTGATATGCAAAAGAAGAAAGAGGTTGATAATGGTATTGTTAAATTGAAGCTATTTCCTTTTTCGCTTAGAGATCGTGCTAAAGCTTGGTTTTCGTCTTTGCCTAAAAATAGTATTGATTCTTGGAATAAGTGCAAAGATGCTTTTATCTCTTATGTATTTTCCTCTCGCTAAGATCATCTCTCTTAGAAACGACATTATGAATTTTAAGCAACTTGATCATGAACATGTTGCACAAGCTTGGGAGAGGATGAAATTAATGATACGTAATTGCCCTACTCATGGTTTGAATTTGTGGATGAATATATAGAATTTTTATGCCGGATTGAATTTTGCTTCTAGAAATCTTTTAGATTCGGCCGCGGGAGGCACTTTTAAGGAAATCACTTTAGGATAAGCTACTAAACTCCTAGATAATATTATGGTTAATTATTCTCAATGGCACACTGAAAGATCTACTAATAAAAAAGTGGATGCGATAGAAGAAATCAATGTTTTGAGTGGAAAGATGGATGAACTTATGAAATTATTTGCTAGTAAGAGTGTTCCTTCTGATCCTAATGATATGCCCTTGTCTACTTTTATTGAGAATAATAATGAATCTTTGGATGTGAATTTCGTTGGAGGAATAATTTTGGTAACAACGCGTATAGAGGAAACTTTAATCCTAGGCCTTATCCTAGCAATTCCTCTAGTAATTATGGAAATTCCTACAACAACTCTTATGGAAATTTTAATAAGATGCCCTCTGAATTTGAGACTAGTGTTAAAGAGTTTATGAATTCGCAAAAGAATTTCAATGCTTTGCTTGAAGAGAAATTGCTTAAAGTTGATGAATGGGCTAGGAACGTTGATAGAATTTCTCTTGATGTTGATTCTTTAAAACTTAGATCTATTGCTCCTAAGCATGATATCAATGAGTCTCTCAAAGCCATGAGAATTTCCATTGATGAGTGCAAAGAAAGAACCGCTAGGATGCGTGCTAAGAAAGATTGCTTTATGAAAGCGTGTTCTTCAAATTTCTATGAAAATAAAGATGAAGATCTAAAAGTTATTGATGTGTCCCCTATTAAATCTTTGTTTTGCAATATAAATCTTGATAATGATGGGACTGAATATGATCCACCTTTACCTAGAAGGTGTTCAAAAAATTCGGAGTTTTTAGATCTTGACGCTAAAATTGATAAAAGTGGGATTGAAGAAATCAAAACATTAGATGCTAATAAACCCACTGTTTTGGATTTCAAGGAATTTAATTATGATAATTGCTCTTTGATAGATTGTATTTCCTTGTTGCAATCCGTGCTAAATTCTCTTCACGCTTATAGTCAAAATAAAGCTTTTACCAAACATATCATTGATGCTTTGATGCAATCTTATGAAGAAAAGCTTGAGTTGGAAGTTTCTATCCGTAGAAAACTCTATGATGAGTGGGAACCTACTATTAAAATTAAAATTAAAGATCATGAATGCTATGCTTTGTGTGATTTGGGTGCTAGTGTTTCCACGATTCCAAAAACTTTGTGTGATTTGCTAGGTTTCCGTGATTTTGATGATTGCTCTCTAAACCTGCACCTTGCGGATTCCACTATTAAGAAACCTATGGGAAGAATGAATGATGTTCTTATTGTTGCAAATAGGAATTATGTTCCCGTAGATTTTATCGTTCTTGATATAGATTGCAATCCTTCATGTCCTATTATTCCTGGTAGACCTTTCCTTAGAACGATTGGTGCAATTATTGATATGAAGAAAAGGAATATTAGATTCCAATTTCCATTAAAGAAAGGCATGGAACACTTCCCTAGGAAGAAAATAAAATTACCATATGAATCTATTATGAGAGCCACTTATGGATTGCCTACCAAAGATGGCAATACCTAGATCTATCCTTGCTTTTATGCCTAGCTAGGGGCGTTAAACGATAGCGCTTGTTGGGAGGCAACCCAATTTTATTTTTAGTTTTTTGCTTTTTTGCTTCTGTTTAGGAATAAATATTTGTTCTAGCCTCTGGTTACATGTGTTTTTATATTTTAATTAGTGTTTGTGCCAAGTTAAACCTATAGGATCTTCTTGGATGATAGTTATTTGATCTTGCTGTAATTTCCAGAAACTTTCTGTTCACAAAAATAATTGTTAAAAATCACCAGAACGTGATAAAATATTGATTCCAATTTCTGCTGATCAATAAACAAATTGTCGAGGACGTCCTATTTTGGCTGATTTTCTGGAGTGCCAGAAGTTTACGTTAGTTACAGATTACTACAGACTGTTCTGTTTTTGACAGATTCTATATTTTGTGTGTTGTTTGCTTATTTTGATGAATCTATGGCTAGTAAAAGAGTTTATAAACCATAGAGAAATTGGAATACAGTAGGTTTAACACCAATATAAATAAAGAATGAGTTCACTACAGTACCTTGAAGTGGTCTTTTGTTTTCTTTCGCTAACGGAGCTCACGAGATTTTCTGCTGAGTTTTGTGTTGTGAAGTTTTCAAGTTTTGGGTGAAAGATTTGATGGATTATGGAACAAGGAGTGGCAAGAGCCTAAGCTTTGGGATGCCCATGGCACCCCCAAGATAATCTAAGGACACCAAAAATCCAAAGCTTGGGGATGCTCCGGAAGGCATCCCCTCTTTCGTCTACTTCCATCGGTAACTTTACTTGGAGCTATATTTTTATTCACCACATGATATGTGTTTTGCTTGGAGCGTCTTGTATGATTTGAGTCTTTGCTTTTTAGTTTACCACAATCATCCTTGCTGTACACACCTTTTGAGAGAAACACACATGATTCAGAAATTATTAGAATACTCTATGTGCTTCACTTATATCTTTTGAGTTATATAGTTTTGCTCTAGTACTTCACTTATATCTTTTAGAGCACGGTGGTGGATTTGTTTTATAGAAACTATTGATCTCTCATGCTTCACTTAGATTATTTTGAGAGTTTTAAATAGCATGGTAATTTGCTTAAATAATCCTAATATGCTAGGTATTCAAGATTAGTAAAAACTTTCTTATGAGTGTGTTGAATACTAAGAAAAGTTTGATGCCTGATAATTGTTTTGAGATATGAAGATGGTGATATTAGAGTCATGCTAGTTGAGTAGTTGTGAATTTGAGAGATACTTGTGTTAAAGTTTGTGATTCCCGTAGCATGCACGTATGGTGAACCGTTATGTGATGAATTCGGAGCATAATTTATTTATTGATTGTCTTCCTTATGAGTGGCGGTCGGGGACGAGCGATGGTCTTTTCCTACCAATCTATCCCCCTAGGAGCATGCGCGTAATACTTTGCTTTGATAACTTGTAGATTTTTGCAATAAGTATATGAGTTCTTTATGACTAATGTTGAGTCCATGGATTATACGCACTTTCTTCCTTTCACCATTGCTAGCCTCTCTAATACCGCGCACTTTTCACCGGTATCATACACCCACCATAAACCTTCCTCAAAACAGCCACCATACCTACCTATCATGGCATTTCCATAGCCATTCCGAGATATATTGCCATGCAACTTACCACCGTTCCGTTTACTATGACACGCTCCATCATTGTCATATTGCTTTGCATGATCATGTAGTTGACATTGTATTTGTGGCAAAGCCACCGTTCATAATTTCTTCATACATCTCACTCTTGATTCATTGCATATCCCGGTACACCGCCGGAGGCATTCACATAGAGTCATATTTTGTTCTAAGTATTGAGTTGTAATTGCTGAAGTTGTAAGTAAATAAAAGTGTGATGATCATCATTTTTAGAGCATTGTCCCAATTGAGGAAAGGATGATGGAGACTATGATTCCCCCACAAGTCGGGATGAGACTCTGGACGAAAAAAAAGAGGCCATAAAAAAGAAGAAGAAAAGGCCCAAATAAAAAAATTATTATGAGAGAAAAAGAGAGAAGGGACAATGCTACTATCCTTTTACCACACTTGTGCTTCAAAGTAGCACCATGATCTTCATGATAGAGAGTCTTCTATGATATCACTTTCATATACTAGTGGGAATTTTTAATTATAGAACTTGGCTTGTATATTCCAATGATGGGCTTCCTCAAAATGCCCTAGGTCTTCGTGAGCAAGCGAGTTGGATGCACACCCACTTAGTTTCTTTTGTTGAGCTTTCATATACTTATAGGTCTAGTGCATCCGTTGCATGGCAATCCCTACTCACTCACATTGATATCTATTGATGGGCATCTCCATAGCCCGTTGATACGCCTAGTTGTTGTGAGACTATCTTCTCCTTTTTGTCTTCTCCACAACCACCATTCTATTCCACATATAGTGCTATGTCCATGGCTCACGCTCATGTATTGCGTGAAGATTGAAAAAGTTTGAGAACGTCAAAAGTATGAAACAATTGCTTGGCTTGTCATCGGGGTTGTGCATGATTTAAATATTTTGTGTGGTGAAGATAGAGCATAGCCAGACTATATGATTTTGTAGGGATATCTTTCTTTGGCCATGTTATTTTGAGAAGACATACTTGCTTAGTTAGTATGCTTGAAGTATTATTATTTTTATGTCAATATTAAACTTTTGTCTTGAATCTCTCGGATCTGAATATTCATACCACAATTAAGAAGAATTACATTGAAATTATGCCTAGTAGCATTCCACATCAAAAATTCTGTTTTTATCATTTACCTACTCGAGGACGAGCAGGAATTAAGCTTGGGGATGCTTGATACGTCTCCAACGTACCTATAATTTTTGATTGCTCCATTCTATATTATCTTCTGTTTTGGACATTATTGGGCTTTATTATTCACTTTTATATTATTTTTGGGACTAACCTATTAACCGGAGGCCCAGCCCCGAATTGTTGTTCATTTTGCCTATTTTAGAGTTTCGCAGAATAAGAATATCAAACGGAGTCCAAACGGAATGAAACCTTCGGGAACGTGATTTTCAGAACGAACATGATCCAGGAGACTTGGACCCTACATCAAGGAAGCTTCCAGGAAGCCACGAGGTAGGGGGGCGCGCCTACCCCCCCCCAGGCGCGCCCGCCACCCTCGTGGGCCGCACGTTGCTCCACCGACGTACTCCTTCCTCCTATATATACCTACGTACCCCCAAACGATCAGATACGGAGCCAAAAACCTAATTCCACCGCCGCAACCTTCTGTACCCACGAGATCCCATCTTGGGGCCTGTTCTGGAGCTCCGCCGGAGGGGGCATCGGTCACGGAGGGCTTCTACATCAACACCATAGCCTCTCCGATGAAGTGTGAGTAGTTTACCTCAGACCTTCGGGTCCATAGTTATTAGCTAGATGGCTTCTTCTCTCTTTTTGGATCTCAATACAATGTTCTCCCCCTCTCTCGTGGAGATCTATTCGATGTAATCTTCTTTTGCGGTGTGTTTGTTGAGACTGGTGAATTGTGGGTTTATGATCAAGTTTATCTATGAACAATATTTGAATCTTATGAATTCTTTTATGTATGATTGGTTATCTTTGCAAGTCTTCTCGAATTATTAGTTTGGTTTGGCCTACTAGATTGATCTTTCTTGCAATGGGAGAAGTGCTTAGCTTTGGGTTCAATCTTGCGGTGTCCTTTCCTAGTGACAGAAGGGGCAGCAAGGCACGTATTGTATTGTTGCCATCGAGGATAACAAGATGGGGTTTTTATCATATTGCATGAATTTATCCCTCTACATCATGTCATCTTGCTTAAGGCGTTACTCTGTTCTTATGAACTTAATACTCTAGATGCATGCTGGATAGCGGTTGATGTGTGGAGTAATAGTAGTAGATGCAGGCAGGAGTCGTTCTACTTGTCTCGGACGTGATGCCTATATACATGATCATACCTAGACATTCTCATAACTATACTCAATTCTGTCAATTGCTCAACAGTAATTTGTTCACCCACCTTAAAATACTTATGCTCTTGAGAGAAGCCACTAGTGAAACCTATGGCCCCCGGGTCTATCTTCATCATATTAATCTTCCAACACTTAGTTATTTCCGTTGCTTTTATTTTACTTTGCATCTTTATCATAAAAATACCAAAAATATTATCCTATCATATCTATCAGATCTCACTCTCGTAAGTGACCGTGTAGGGATTGACAACCCCTTATTGCGTTGGTTGCGAGGATTTATTTGTTTTGTGTAGGTGTGAGGGACTCGCACGTAGCCTCTTACTGGATTGATACCTTGGTTCTCAAAAACTGAGGGAAATACTTACGCTACTTTGCTGCATCACCCTTTCCTCTTCAAGGGAAAACCAACGCAGTGCTCAAGAGGTAGCACAGCGCAAGCAGCTGAGCAAGCTGATGAGACTGCACTTGTTTGACACTTATATCCTCCTCACTCTGAAAGATAAACAAGTAGACAGATGACCGGTTTTGCACATATAAGTATCAGTGCTGACAATTCATCACATTTCTTACTGACGAATAAAGTGACACAGTTTAAAATAGTACTAACACAATATGGTATTGTTCAGGTCAAGACATGGTAGGAAATGACATTGTGAAGGAGTTGGCAGCTTCACGACACCACTGGATTACAGATCAAGAACTCATAAGTATCAATGGTTAGTGTGCTGTCAATTTATTCCATTTCAGATTGGCAAAATAAGATCACTTGCTCTGTATAGTTTAATTTACATGGTATGAAGAAGGAACTTGGTTGTACAACTGAAAACTTAAATTGAGAAGGACAAACTTTCGTTTATGAACTATACATAATAAACTTTAAACATGCAATTTGATGCAAACACCAAAAATAAACAGATGTTGCAGTCATGCCTAACCAAATATACACAACAAAGTTTGAAATCTTGAGAAGGACAGACTTACATTATTGGTGAAGGCAGGCTCTATAAAGCCCTTGTCCATGCTGATGGGGGGCAATTCAAGAAGTTTACCACAGAATCTTCTTCATAAGCATTGCCTTTATTCTACATTTTGTTAAGAGTAAATATAGATGTGAAAATATAAGAAAAAATGGAGAATATTTAAGATAAGATGAAGAGTGATGTACATAACCAAGTAGCTATAAATGTAAGTACAGCGATACAGGCAAAAGGTACAGCCAAGAGCAATGCAGAGGTAAACTTCTTTAGTACCATCGGTGTTATCCAACCTTATGGTAAGAGTAAATATAGATCTTATGTGTAGAAAATGGAGGGCAAAGGAAAATAAGCTGCAAAGTGATGATACATGAACAACTACCTATCAATATAAGTACACTGATAAAGGATAGCATGTACTTACAAGAACAATGCAGAGCTAAAAAAATTCATTGGCATTGGATATATTCTACACTAATGTAACCATTCATACAGATCAGATAATTTGGAGCGAACAATTGATAAGCAAGCTTTCATGCATACTGCTGTCACATAATGAACCAGGTATGTATGCAAGTACAGTGATACAAGACAACAGGTACTAACAAGAGCAAAGCAGCGGGCAGCATATTTGCAATATCCTGTCGTTCTTTTCAAACCGCAATTTTTTTCGAGCAGATTTCCTGCAAAAAAGATCCATAAGGCACATGCGGAAAAGTAGAAGTTCAAATTGTCATGCGATATCATAGACAGTACCTCATCCTTGTTATGAGACCAGTGCATAACAAGGTTTTTCCATTCAATGTCTTCTAAATTTAGCACAGGAGACTTCACCAGAAATTTGTTTATAGACTTGCCATCAAAGTGTGATTTCGTCAGGTAACATTGATACTGCTGCAATGCTTCCTTGAAAAGCACAAGCAAGCTTTGCTCGTCATGACTATCCAGATTGACCCTCGCCTACTTACAACAATGTAATGTATATCATTGATGTGTTCAATCAGCAGAAAACAGGAAATTAATCACCATGAATAATAGCACTTACACGTAAGTGGGACAGGAAGATGTGAAAATGGTATTTGTCTTCACTATAATCGTCCCATGATGGGAATATATGCACGTAGTCCCTAACAACATTGAAAGCATTGTCATTTAAACTGGGAATAACTGGAATGGGGTTCCAATCTACAGGAATTGGCCGTCTCTGGAGTTGGGATAGGTCTTCGGCCGGTGGACTTGCTGTACTTTTTGCTGGAGTGGGATCTTTCTGTGGTAGGGTTGGTGCTATGGCAACTGAAATCGGCATACCTTTTGCTGGAGTGCAGGTCCTGTGTGGTTGGGCTAGTGGTGTGGCCAGTGAAGTATGGGTACACTCTGCTGGAGTCGGTCCTACGTTTTGTGTCACTGGTTGTACATCCAATATAAGTGGGGTGTTGTCTGATTTCTCCGGCACAACCATGTTTTTCAAGGACTTTGCTGGTGCTCCTTCAGGTTCGGCAATCACCCTCTTCCTTTTTGATGTCTGATGCACAAGAACAACATTTGAGTGGAAAAACATGGTATGATGACAGATGGAATATGTATTGATAATGGATGGGCATGGCATCTTGACATATATGATGAGTAAACTAAGCAGATGGCGGTGCAACAAAGTAGAAGAAATGCAAGACAACATATGCAAGATATGCGCAATCAATAAAACTTGCCAAATTAGAACAGGCACCTTGATGGGTGAACAGGACAAGCCATCTGCCTTTGACTCCTCGAGGTTAGAATAGTCATTAGGATCATATTCTCAACATGAATCAACATGTGCGGAGCGTATGAGTTTCATTGCATCCAGAATGGCACTCAATGCCTTGGTGCCAATTTTGTAAGTCATTGCAGTGTTTAGCTTCAAGAGTGGATTGCTGCTAGTGCGACACAAAGCAGCTACCCAGATCATAGTGTAGATATAACGGGAAAACCGTAAGCATCAGAGTAAAATCAGCAAAGTGGAACTTGCTGGAATATATGTGCTAGTATTGCCGGTACGGCTAGAAAGGCTTCGGATACCAGCTCTCTTCAACTGAAGGTGCGGTACTGTTAATATCAGTGTAACTCTCAAAGGCGACACAGCTCCCCACATTTCCTTGCTATTCTTATAGGATTCAAGTGGGCAGGCCACTACAAATCCTATTCCCATGTTTACAAAATCCTACGAATCAAAGAGGCTCGAAGAGTTCAAAGGGTCCATCACAACCGACCGTATAGACCTCTACACTGCAAATGTCCTTGCTCATCTTCACTACAAGGAACATACTGTACTACTATCATACTCCCTCCGTTCCAAAATATAAGTCTTGGTAGAGATTTCCACTATGGATCACATACAGATGTATAAAGGTACATTTTAGAGTGTAGATTCACCCATTTTGCTCCATATGTAGTCCATGGTGGAATCTATACAAAGAATTGTATTTAGGAACGGAGAGAGTACTTATTAAAGAAGAACGGAAGAGGAACATGCTAAAGAAGAGCAAGCAAATTTTGGATAATAAAATGTTCGTTGCGCAGTGCCCACACATGATGAACCAGAGCGCATTAAGAAAGCAACTCCCTGCTGTCTCTCTATATGTGGTGCACGTGCTTTTCGAAAGTAAAGTAGGAACATTAGCTGACCAATGAAATGTTATCTGTTTTAGTAATACCAACATCATATCAGATTCGTACTTGAGCAACAAGCTTGGAATTATGAGTGGCACGTTGTTTAGCTTGATGGATTCAGGAGCAGTGCTAAGCAGGTACGATGATGGTACTAGATATAAAGGCATGTCTTCATGTAAGTCGCGTGACTTTTGTCATTTGGGTCAGTGGACCATTTCAGGCAGTTGGATGAAGATCCTACGTCTCCTAACCCTTCTTCTTCCTCGAATCTGATTCTTCCCATACAGAACACCGCACGGGCCGCCAGCCGGACCACCAGCCCCCACCGCCTGTGTTCCTCCGCCACCCCCACCCCCACCCCCGCCCCCACCCGCGTCGAGTTTTCTTCGTTCGGCGAGGCCCCACCACCGCCCCCCACAACCACCGTCCCCACCCGAGCCCCTTCGTTCGCACCGGCGAACTCCGCGAGCTCTGAAAAATCGACTGACCCAATTTTGAAATTTAGTCTACTGTGATTTAACTAGTGTGGAATATAAAAGGGGAAACCATAAGCATTGGGAGTATAGTGTTGAGCGTGCCATGGCAGATCTGAAGGTGCAAACCGGACAAAGGCAACTTCGCAGCCAATGTTTGCTTTCAACTAGCAAGTAAGTGATGGACAAGAAATCAGAGTAAAGCAGTGGCGATCTATTTTCTTGCTGCGATAAATAAGTTGAGCAGATATGAAAGAGTACGGCCTCTGGTGCGGTGCTGTGTATGCATCTGCTGAGAATTTGACGGTGCTGCGGTAGCGATGGCTGTCGGCGGCGTGGAAGCAGATCTAGGAGGGTAGACGGTGGCGGCGGGGCGCGGTGGACGAGACGGTCATAGGAGCGGCGTGGGCAAGGTGGACGATGGCGGGGATGAAGCGAGAGGACGGGATGCAAGGATCCCGGTCCAAAGCCGTGGATGAGAGAGGTTGATCTCTTGTAATGGACAGCGGCGTCGGGGTATCAGCTCCGGCATGGTGGAGGAGGACGGCGGTGGATGGGGTGGCGGACGGAGGAGGCTGGGGTGGAGAGGGTGTTTTGGCGCCCATGGAGTACGAATGGGGAAATGGAGGTAGAGAGGAAGGCGAGAACCATGTCTTCGGGGTGCGCTTGTCTCAAATGCGAGGAAATTACAACCTTAGCCCCCGTTTCAAATTTCCTACATCACAGTAATATTAGTCGGTTGGGGATAGGACGGTAATCTCGCATAGACCGAATATTTCCCGACAAGAGTTTGTTTTTGGCGCCCACCGTGTATGAATCGGGGAGGGAGTTGATTTCGGCCGAGGACACACTGTGTTTTGGTGCCCACCGTGTATGAATCCGGGTGAGAGGCGGTTATGTCATGTTTGAGTGAAATTACGAACCTACCCCTATCGAAACCTATAGAAATCGAGCAGATAGGCTTTGCGTGGCAGGGATAGGCAGTAGTAATTTCTATCTCGCAGATTTTGGTTTCGGGCGGTTACTGCGACTTTCCCAGGTTCGTTCAAATTTTGCAGAGTGCACGTTTACCGTGCCAACTCAATTCGAATCCCCTTTGTATTCTGTTTTTTTTTCAGGTGTGATCCATTTTCGATTGGAATAAAATTCTATATACATCATTTTTTTATATATACTTTCAAAAGCACACCACCCTTTATACATAAATATGGTTTACAAATGGCATGATCTCAGATTCATAAGGTTGTATCCATCAATTTGGATTTTCAAATATTTGAAACCACTTTATGTTGAAATCCAATGTATGCATTCCTCGCGGGGTTTTCTTTACTTCTCAAACATGTATAATGTGTTTCACACACGCAACATATAGTGTAATCCCGTTTAGACACTAATTGCATATAAACCATGCATTGTTTCTAATTAAAGAATCTATGGATCACCAATATTGATAAACTATATAATATTACACGTGTCCCCAAATTCAAGTGAATATGCATGTTTGATACACCAATTTGCGTTATGATATTATCGATGTCGTGATCTCCAGTTTAAATATTTGAATCCCATTTAATCCAGATATTCGTCTCATATAACTATCACTCATGCTTATATAGGACTATCTCTCTAGACCTATACGCGTTCATCGCCTCTCGGGTATCTCTCGTGCTACCTATATGTCGACAATGATCTTTTATCTTCGTAACACACTGATGGTACTCTCTCTCTTGACCTTCATCACTCTATCTCTCTCTAAGTATATCTCGCTCCCTGCTATGTGTCTCTAACTATGATTCTCCATGTGGAATCTCTTTCTCTCACACAAACACAAAACTTTGTCTCCCGGGGTCTCATTTCTCTCTACTATTCCCCTGTGTGCCACTCGCACACCCCTCATACAGAGATGTTTTTCGCTCCTTAGGTATGAGAACCTATGACTCTTCCTATTAAATATCTCTTACTCACACACAAACACAAACTCTGTCTCCCAGGGTCTCATATTTCTCCACTGTTCTCTTGTATGTCGCTCACACACACTCTCTCTCCCTAGAGATATCTTGCGTTCCCTCATATGTCTCTCTAGCAATCACTCTCGTTGTGAAATATCTTTCTCTCTCACAGACACAAAACTCTGTCTCTCGGGATCTCATTTCTCTCCGATATTTGTTTGTATGTGAGTCACATGCACCCTTTCTTCATCTCTCTCACACCCACACACATAACTCAGCCTTCTGATCCACTCGACTCCTATCTCTAACGCACACTAGCTAGCATCTTTATTTTTCTATTTATTTGTTTCTCCATCAACCTCCTTTCATTTATAAGTTGATCTCTTTTGCACAATCGTTGTGCCTCACTCCCTCTGCTCACCATAGATGTATGCTCCAGCCCACGCCGCTATCTCTTAAAGACAAAAACACATGCTCAATTGTCGGGCCTTCTTCCCTGCATTCTCACATGCATGCATATTGTCATACCGATCCGTCTCTCCCATGTCGTTGATCTTATGACTTATGTCTTCTTTCTTTTATCTCGATCATGCGCGCGCGCACACACACACATCCCACGTATACATGTATACCTCTCACACATGCGTGTTCAAGGTCTCTATGTCTCCATACATAGTTAATTACCCTCAACCCTAACGCCACATCGAATCGTTCTCTTCTTGCGTGCACATATCTTCCGCCTGGATGGGTAAAGCACACACTCACACTTAACAATCTCCTTCTAGCTACCCCCCTCTCACTCTTCTCCTATATCCCCGAAACCAATAAGACCATCCCTTCGTTTAATTCCCGCCTACATGCACCATCGATATATAGTAGTCTTCCTCGGTGTCTCTCGAACAAACACGTTCTATCGATGTCGACTCCTCTCACACGCACAGACCTTCTCTTCCCTCTCTACGAGAATTTTCTCTCTCGCACCCCATCATTGGTGGCCTCTGCCATACACATCACCTCCCTATGATGAAGCCATGCACACTTTAATTACATCCGCCACCGAGGACCCTGCGACACACACACACACACGCACGCACGCACGCACCCCCCCACCCCCACACACAAACACACACACACACACACACACACACACACACTAAGACTCCATCACACACACACACACACTAAGACTCCATCTCTCTCTCTCACACACACACACTAAGACTCCATCTCACACACACATGCTCTAGGCGGAGCATTTGTTCCTACTACCTTTCATCCAACCTTACCCGTATGATAAACAATCACCTTAATTTACTTGTATAACATGGACAAATTCCACTTTACTTAAGTAGTTAGCAAACTTATCATCGTACCCTTATAAAAAACCGAGTTGGTGATGATGGTGTGCCTGCCATGTTGTAATATAGACCGTCTGATCTATATCTGACGGATAGAAAGAAAACTATGATAATTTTACAAAAGATACCCGCACCTCTCTCCACATCCTTATCTCCCACAACCTCATTGCTGACCAATTAAAAAAGAAAGTCTCTGGAACAATCTAGCATGGTGGCCGCTGCCGCTTGCCGGCGCCGTCAATCCCCATGCCTCCGCCCATTCCGACCACCAATCACCACCACACTCCACTCCTCCTCACCTTATCTCTCATCTTTCATTTTTTCAATGCCATTCTCGAGATACTAGTTTTTCCGATAAAATTCTCAAAATATCATTAGTTTTTACACATGGGATTACTCCTGCATGGGTAAATCACAACAGGTGTTTTGTAAAAAAATGCATATTGATGTTCCGTGCAATGCACGAGGATCTTGCTTGTAATTATATAACGCAAATCACGAGCAGGAAGTGACATTTTTTTACACAACCACGTTAACATGGCCACGTAAATCACTAGCTAAAGTAAATACCATTATACTTATATCCCGATGCAAAAGGTTGAGTACATGTCCGAAGAGTAGAGTCGCACACACGCACTCTGTCTCTCAGAATCTCTCACACACACACACCAGTTACGTGACGCCCACTTAAGCAGACACGTATGTTACAATTTGTGCACCCGCGGGTACACGTGATGTTGCGCATTTATTTAAGCCGGACGGCGAACCCAAACAGTAGCTGCATTCATTCCCCTCCCGCCGCCTCTTCTCTGGTCGCCGTCGCCCGGTAGCCATGGCCCGGCCGAAGGTAACAACATACGCCATACTCCCGCCGGAGCGGCGCTTTAATCTAGAAATTTTAGAGGTCATGCATGCATCTTTTTGTGCTAGCACTCCTATATAAGGGTTGACCAGTCACTTCCCGCGGACATGCGCGGGCGGTGGAAGAGGAAGGAGAAGGGAAGCGGGCTGTGGAGTAACGTTTTTTACCACAATTTCTTAGGAAACTGAGTGCAATAATTGAGTAGTTTTGCAAACTACCAGTACTACACCTGAAACGGTTCAAAACCTATACTCCCTTGCCAGCGCGCGCTTCCCGCATGAAACGGTCAGCGTCGGCTTGGAGCATCAGTGCCGCATTAATGCCTGGCCAGAGCGGAGGCGACCTCTCTCTGGCGCCGGCTTTGAAGCTGCGCGACGGCCGAGAGAGCGCCGCTTCCCGGTGCACGCAACTGCTCCGCGTCGAGGCTGGCCATAGGCCCTGTTTGGATCCATGGGTTAGAGTTTGTTTGAGCTTGTTGGGGCTCAAATAGCCCTAAAGTATCCAAGCATGAGGGTTTAAATTGGAGCAAGTTGCACCGAACCCACCAAAAAAACGGTCCCACCCAAGAGATGCTAACTGGAGATAGTTCTCATTGGGACCACTGAAAAATCACTTTTCTCTCTCCATCAAGTGCATTTATTGTCAATCTAACCCTGTCACCCAAACACCTCTTTGGCTACAGTTAGTTCAGGGTTAGTCATGAGTTAGTCTAACCTCTAGCTAAGTTAGAGTATCCAAACAGGAGCAGTATAGGACATGCAAGTTGCTCAAAGCATACAGTCAAATTCGTACGTGAAAGGATTTTTTCTTTTTGAAAACGGAACGTGAAAGGAATTTTTTTAGAATGCTCTTGGCATGTCGCTAACATGTGATGAGTTAACCGACCTCAATAGACGGCAAAAACGCCAGCCCGCCGCACTTTGAGAGAGACGAGGAGGGAGAAGCGATACGGGCTGCTGGATTACTAGAGATAGGTGTCGCACGGAAGCCAAGAAATATGGTGATAGCGTGGGTTAGCCATGTACTAGTATGATGTAACTACACTGGGCTGCCGTGTTTCGTACTCTTCCAGTCCACTGTGGAGATGATTGGTTGATTTTATATCGCTGAATAATATAAAATATTATGAGTGCAGACGCTCCACCACGAGGTTCCTTGCTCCTTCTCGGTCGTCGGGAATCTATGTTCTTCCACTCTATTTTTTTACGTGAGCTTTGTTCATCCTTTTGCCAACACGCGAGACATCTAGCATCAAGGTGCACGTGTCATGCAAGGATCGTTCCATCTATATGAAGAACACGTGGGACTGGAACTACGAGACGGACATGTACCCACTAGTGGACGTGCGAACTTGTGTAATGTAGCGCAGTAAGTGAAGTACAAAGACACAAATAGTATGAACATGCGTGGCATATAGGCATTTGTCTCTTACTACCACTAAATGTTGTACGTGCAATGCCCGGTGATGTTATGGAGTACGTGACTAAGTACTCTACTACTATATTAATTGGAGGCACATATTAGGAATGTGCAGTCATCTTGGCATAGTACTCTTTATAACCGAGTACTACTAATACGCTCCTAAGTGGGAAACCGTTTAGGTTGTGATCGGTGTGAACAGGTTTGCAATTAAATATAGCATGGTACTACCTCCGTCCTAGTTTATTAGTCCCCTTTGTAATTTGTGCCAAATTTTGACTAAATATTTAACTTAAAAAATATTAGTGCATGTCAACAAAAATTATACTAGTATCGCTGTTCCGTTTCGAAAAAAAGCATATAAGCTGTTACTTCTTACCCAAAGGATCTTTATATCCAACAGACACAAAATATCCATTCGACTGTTCGAAATTACTTTCACTGCTGATCTGATGTCGAGGTAATTGCTGCATCGCCACCAAAACCCACCATCTCTTAAGCTAAAGTAGACCGAGCTAACCCCTATATTAGCATATTACTAAGATAAACAGAAGGCACTGTAGAATCATTTAGGACGTGAGCTTGTCAATCTGAATGTGGAGGGACACCAGCTTAGCCCCGGCCAGTAGCTTGGGCGGAACTGTGAAGAAGGTCAGCTCCTGCACGGCGACGTCGCCGGGATCCCTGCTGCTTGTCACCTCCATTTCCACCTTGACGGCGTCGGTCCTGCCTTTGGGCTCCCCCGGCGGGCCGTTCGCCCACAGCTTGGCCACGTAGTGCGGCAGTGGGGACGCCCCCGCTCTGATGCAGACGACCGACACGGCAATAGGCGCGCCGATGTCGAGCACGCCGCCGACCAAGAAAAATGTGCGGCCGTCCTCCTCCGCGAACAGCAAGAGCCGTGGCTCCGACAGTGGCACTTGCAGCTGGAGCGCCTTGCCGTACTGGATCCTGTGCACGGGCATGGGATGCACGGTGCTGATGTGGTGGGAGAGCACCGGCGGTGGGCCTTCGTAGCCGCAGACGGGCACGGGGCATTTGCAGGGCGCGAGCGGACACACGCTCTGGTGATCGGCGAGCTTGTGGTAAGTGACGTAGAGCCCACAGCCTTCGTGCGGGCACTCCACCCTCACCGAGGAGAGGACGGCGTCCACCGCCGTGTTCCGCACGTCGAAGCCACCGCCGCGCTCGCACTTCTGGCACTGCCGCTGGTTCCCGGGGCGCTCGACGCGGCAGTCCGCGCAAGCCAGGTGCCCTCCCTTGCACTGCACAAATCAATCGAACAACACATCAATCAAGAAACCTGCACCTTGCTCGATCAGGCGAATGGACGAGGTGTATTCAAACCTCATACACTGGAGGCTTCAAGGGGCGGAGGCACAAGGGGCAGTGGAGCAAGGTGAGGTCCATCGAGACCATAGATAGCTCCATCGTCGGGTCCTGTTCCGTCTGCATGATCTCGCCCTCCTCGTGCACAACCATCTCTCGCTTTATTAGGGTCGGGGCATTACAAAGCTTTACCGTCACATATTCATACTACTTCAAGGTGCATTAAATCAACACATGCAAGTATCAAAAGGAGAGTCACGGCATGCATGCATGCGTTGTAATTAATGCATCGGTAAACACAAATTATTGAAATATATCGAGTGAAGTGCTTTGATGTGTCGCATCAACTCGTACAAGACCGAGAAGTTTGATTACTACAACGCCCTCTCGCCTTAACCGCACCTGCCTTTGGCTGCATGAAAGGTGGGCCACCGACCTATTGGGCCCACCTATCATAGACGCAAAGGCAGGAGCAGTAAGTCAATGAAGCTGCATCCCTCCCTCGCCCATGAGTGTGGTGGCTGGCAGGACTAGGAGAAGCTTTCGTTCGCTACACGCTCTCCCTCCCACACATGGTGGACATGCAACAGTTCAATTGGTGTCAGATGGCCAGAAGCATACTGTAGTACTCCTCCACTGCAGTAGTACTCCATAATTTGGCTACTTTGGACCCTATTTCTTGCTGGATTTGGCGGAGCGAGCCTGGTCGAGGCAGATGGGGACGCGCCCAGCAAGGAGCCATGCTGGCCTCTCGCGCAGCCCGCCGACCGAATCCGCCATCCCTGTGCAAGGAGTCGCCCTGGCCGAGACCGACGGGGACGGGCCGTGCAAGGAGCCGCGACTGCTTACCGGCGGGCGGACGGGCCGCAGGGAGATGAGGGGGTATGCTGCGGGGAGAGTGAGAGAAAAGGTTTTTTTAGTGGTCCCAAGAAGAACTAACCCAAATAAGCACCTCTTGGGTGGGTTAGATTTTTTGATGGTTAGATGCATCTAACCTAAACTAACCCTCCCGTTTGGATATTTTTGAGTTAGTTGAGTCCAAACTAACCCAAACTAACTCTAACTCATGAAACCAAATAGGGTCAATGTTCGACTTCCCGAAGAGGCGAAGAGCCAAGCGCAGCCCGGACGCTCGTGTGGCAGTTTCATGTGTAGAGTAGTCTAGGATAGCGTGTACCGTGCCTGTAAGCTTAAAATCGTTGGGGTCGGCTCCATGCTTTATTTTCATGATTAAAATAATCTTCTGGCCCTACCTGTCATCCTGGTGATTCTAGTTTGCACGCTCATGGTCAAGACAGGAATATATATTTTAATTTGTGGTGGGGTAAATGTTAGAGGTTGTAGCAAATGGAGTATTGTACATTGCAGATCTTTCAGCCAAGTTTAGAGGCAACCATGTGGGGCCAGTGCTATGATGTGTCGCGTCAACTCGTACAACGAGGAGAAGCTTGATTTTACTGTACACGCCTTCTCCCTCGCCCATGCGCGCGGTGGCTCGCAGACGAGGACAGGTTTTTGCTTATAGTACTACAACAAGCTATCCCTCCCGCTCGCGGTGGACGGACATGCAGCAGTGGATTCGATACTGTAGAAGCAGTAGTAGTAACATCATTGTTCGTCTTCTTGAAGAGGCGAAGAGCCAAGTGCAACCCGAACGTGGTAGTTGCGAACCTTGGAGCACACATATAGCCAGGCTCTTGCATGAGACAAAATTGCTATGTGAGCCCACTATTGTAGTACTTGCTAGTATAGCCCTGTAAACCAGAAAGGAGTATTTGCCTTTCTAGAGATTTCAACAAGTGACTAGACTACACCGAGACGGAGTACATATGGAGCAAAATGAGTGAATCTACACCGTAAATAAATACGTAGTTCTCTCGTTTTCATCTCGGCCTTGGTCGCGGTGCACAATATTGAGTATACTAGTACTATCATCTTGAAATTTACGAAGTCACCATAGGCACCTCGTCGTCGATGGGAATGTCTCCTGACACGCGATAGACGCGAGCGGCAGTCGCGTCCATAGGTGCTTGAATGCCAAGGAGGGAGAGGGTAGCGGTTCTCTAGACGTTGAACGGTCAATGATGCATCCTCAAATTACATGCAGAGGGAATTAATTGGACAAGCAGAATAGAGCCAGCACGATGTGAATGCAACAGAGTTTGGATTCTCATATAAAGGCGCCCCACCACTCCAATCCATCTACTCCTCCTTAGTCTCTGCGCAACACTGCTCACTCCAATCCAAGACCAAGTGACCAGAAGCCAGAAGCACCTATGGGGGCGATGGACGCGAGCGGCAGTCGGCTGTGCCAAATCATCCAAGGCGCCGGCCTGTGGCCCCGCACCACGCAGCGTTTCCAAACGGTGCTGGCGACCGTCGACTTCGTAGCCCTCGCCGACACCGGTTTCGCCTCTCGCATGGATGACATGATGGTCAACTCCATCCGCAAGTTCGCCGCCGTCAAGAAGCGCGCGGACGACCTTGCCGTAATGATCCAGCCCGCACGCCCAGGCTTCTCATTGCCTGCCACCCTCATCGGCCTCCATGGTGATGAACTCTTTCAAGCCCTAGTGGCCCTGCAGGTGTCGGAGGTCGCGATGAAGAAAGTGCACCTCGAGGCCGCGCTCGTCGCGCAGCGCCTCGCCATGGGAGAAGAGCTAGCTGTAGCACAGACGCTGTTGTCAGATGGGACTCGCCTTGATAGAATAGAAGTACTGAGCACTCGTACCTCATTTTTTAAGGGAAAAAGCAGTCGTATGTCTAGTACTACCACTAGTTGGGTGCGTGTGACCTATACCTGTCATCATTTTAGGTCTCCTTTTCGAACCGCAGCTACGCTTCACCGTACATATTTTTTTAGTGCGGGCAGGGGAGATTTTTTTAGTTCTCTTTTAGTGGGCCCGAGGAGAACTAACCCAATTAGAACCTCTCCACCGGGCTAGTTTTTTTAGATTGGTTAGAGCAAACTAGCTCAAACTAACCCCTCCTGTTTGGATACTTTGAGGCTATTTCAACCCAAACTAGCTCTAACTCAGGGATCCAAACAAAGAGGAATAGTACTGTACATGCTACAGTCTGGACCGTGGCACATTGTTTTTTATGGCCATATCAGCACATTGTTTTCTACTGCTGATTCACTGGGCTGCCGTGGTTCGCACTCCTCCGACGTGAGTAGTACTACTACTACTCCCTCCGTTCCTAAATATAAGTCTTTTTAGACATTTCAAATTGACTACAACATACGGATGTATGTAGACATATTTTAGAGTGTAGATTCACTCATTTTGCTCCGTATGTAGTCACTTGTTGGAATCTCTAGAAAGACTTATACCGCATGATTCTTTGCTCCTTCTTACTACTACGGACTACTTCACCGACATGTGGGACAGCCAGCAGCATCCGAGTCGACGTAATACGTGTCATGCACCAGATTAGAGTGTGAAACGGAAGGGGGGCATCACCCCGGTCGTACCGCCAGTAATTCATGACTATAGTGAGTAGTCATATCACAAGTCTTTCTAGCAGTAACGCACATTTAAATCACACAGCCCGACCTTTCCAGCAGTAAGTAAGTTGAATCCGCTACTCCCTCACCCTCCTCGCCTCTCTGTCAAACCGCCTACGCGAAAACTATCACGCGTACTGCCCGGGAAAAGCCCCGCCCTCAACTTTTAACTACGCGAAAATAGTTCGAGCTTGTTCGTTCTATATAAATACTAGTACTGTATGTTTATTTACCCGTGGGGTTGTTCATTGAATGGAGGGCTGGGGAGCACAAGTGAACAATACTACTACTACTAGTAGTAGTAAGTAGGAGTCGTACAGTTAGTCACCTTAAATAGAGAGTTTCTTTTTTTTAATGCCACGTACACAAATTGAAACGCTTGTTGTGGAGAGAAAAAGATAATCACGCCACTATATATGTACGCAGGGGCCTGAGCGCTTTCTTTTTACTAGGGTTGCTCTCTTCATTCTCTCATCCTCTCAAGATATCAACAAGACAGCGGTAGCGACATTTCTCTCTACTCACCTCTGGTCACAGATCCGGCCGGATCCCTTCGGCTGGTGTGTGTAGAGGACTAGGTGCATCGTTCACGCGGTCATCGCCGGCAAGGGAGGAAACCCACAGCTGCCGGAGGGGCCCGATCCTCTGCCCATGCCATTCTCTCCGACACAGCGCCAGCTTGGGAGGTCCTCCGACCCTTCTTCCTCCCTGCCGTATTGTCCGCAGATCCGACCTGCCGCCGCCTACATCCCGACAACCCTCAGGTATAAGTTCTTCAAAAGCGGCCTTGCTCTACTGCCCCAGCTCCCCACGTGTCTGCATGTGCATCTTTTTCTACTCCCATCAGCTCTTCGAAAGCCACCTAAATTTTTAGTATTATTAGAGGTAAAGCTACTTCATGCATTCGAATCTAGGACTTTGTTCAAACAACGAAGAAAGGGGGGAAAGTTGTAGCATGAATCTAGGACTTGATTCAAAGAGGAAATAATATGGTGAAATTAGTAGAGACCGGATACCCAACCGGTCTCTTGGTTGAAAAGGGAAATAATGGGAAAACGCAGTACAACTGGATAAGGAACAGATCTATTATTGGTTGAAAAAAGGATAGAAAGTGGCGGCTGGTGGACAAGTCAACAGAGTATGTCCAGGATTAGATTTGTTGCCCTCACATAGTAAAAGGTCTCCAGGATTAGAATTGCTGCCCTCACATAGTAAAAGGTCTCAGGATTAGATTTGCTGCCCTCACATAGTAAAAGGTCTCCAGGATTAGATTTGCTGCCCTCACATAGTAAAAGGTCTCCAGGATTAGATTTGCTGCCCTCACATAGTAAAAGGTCTCCAGGATTAGGTTTGCTGCCCTCACATAGTAAAAGGTCTCCAGGATTAGATTTGCTGCCCTCACATAGCATGAACAAACTCGGCATCACCACTTTATGCCTCCTTGTAGGTACATTGTGCTGATGCGTCCACTGTCGCATGTCCTTATACCAACCTTTTGCTGTTGTTAATGTAAGGGCGCATGTAAAATGAAGCGATCACACTGTTACCTTAGGGACATGTCTAACCAGTGTTATTGTTAATCTAATGCCTCCAGTGATAAGATGCAATTAAACTGTGTTACAAATGGTACTCCTGCTGTTTTCCCCAGTATGATAAGTAAGTTGCTCCTTTATGCTGCTGAGTGTCCTGGTGTCCCCACGGTCCCATGCCCTTAAACCAACTCTTTAGCTACTGTTGATTTACTGTATCTGGTAAACAAGCAATGCCACCATTAAAGTAATCCCATATTTGAGGAATCTCATTGTTGTCGTAATGCTTCTGGTAACATGAAGCATTGCTGACGTTTTAAAATTTCTACTGTCCTTGCGTGATTGCCATGAACATAATTAAGATGCTTCTTTTCATTTCGTATATGTTTCGTATATTCTTATTGACCAGCAACTGTTTACTTTCTATCTTTTTGTGCAGATAGGGATATCCATTTCACCTTGTTGCTATTGTGACCTTTTGGTGAACTGCACAAAACACTTTTTTTGGAATGAGTGTCTTGTGCAGTTCAACTAAAATGTCACTTGGGCAACATCTCTCAATTTTGGTGGAACTGCACAAAATGGTGATTGGAGTTTCCAAAATCTCCGTCAAATTCTGCTGGTAATCTCGTGCAACATTTTATTAGCCTTTGCAAGATGAGCCGTCACTGTCACCACAATGGCACTTTATTTTAGTGGAACTGCACAAAAGGATAAGCAAATTATAGTTGCACCTTACATGAGCCGGACAGCCAACCTTAATGTTCCTCAATTTTAGTGCAACTACTAAAGAAGAACCTGCCAGCTCACGAGAGCAAGTACTTCTTGCTAGCTGAATGATGCAATCTTTGCTTCATTTCAGGTGAACTACAGAAAAAGGCGCATGAATTGAATCATGGAACTCCAGGCTGGCCTCATCCGAGTGGAGCTGCAGGTTGAGTTCAAGGAATGCCATTATTATAGTAAGCATGCTCTTCTTATTTGTGTGTGCAAACAGGAATACTCAACTACAGATGTTGTGACGGTCAAGAGCATTCGCCAAGTTCTTCGATTGTATGACATGGCTAGCCAAGATGGATTTAATCCCGATATTCACTTTATCAAAAGGCTCTAATGGGTTGGTTCTGAATCTTGCAAGCTGGGAATCAATGAGATGTGTAGGCATCTTTGTTGTACTTATTATTTGAATCTTATTTGTTGGTTCTGAATCTTGCAAGCTGGGAATCAATGAGATGTGTAGGCATCTTTGTTGTACATATTATTTGGATCTTATTTGTTGGTTCTGAATCTTGCAAGCTGGGAATCAATGAGATGTGTAGGCATCTTTGTTGTACTTATTATTTGGATCTTATTTGTTGGTTCTGAATCTTGCAAGCTGGGAAACACGGCATGATGATGCAGAGGACAACAACCATAACAAACAGTTCAAACTTGGTAGTATTATCTGTGTGAAAGTGCGACAAATGTGCTGATCGTGTGCGTCCTGAGAATAATAATTCTAATTGTTGTGCATGTTGATCCTGTGGCACTGATAGAACGAGCCAATGCATTGCTTGTTTTAAGTATAAATTTCTATTAAAGCTAATTAAATTTAAGTAAAGTGACCACTAACTCCTGTTATTACAGTACCAATACAGACCCGCTCGTGAACCGACGTGTGGCCGGAGTAGGTTTCTTAATGGAGGCGTTTGAATGCGCCGAGGGTGCATCTTCTGCCGGGCGTGCAGCGGACGAGGGAGGGGTAGTAACTGTTGTCGCCTGTACACACTCAGTTTACTGTTGAATCCAGTTCCCCAAGAGCTGAAAAACGAACTGCTGCCGCCGCCTACCCACTCGTTCACTTGAAGAGACTCCAATGGCGATCCGAGGGGTGAGCCTGCTGGATATGGACTTCAGCAAGGAGTTCCCCTTTGAGTTCGCCGTTCAGTCCTATGGCTGCACCAAGTTGAATGTGATGTACACCAACGATCCGGACTCGGTGAAGCTCTGCCTCGCCGAGTTCAAGCAGTACCTACAGGACGAGAAAGCACAAGGTTGCAGGACTAGACCTTGTGCCCATCCATTCGTCTCCTGACAGGGACCAGCGGATCGCCGTCGCCCAGGTATGTGTGCGGGACGAGGTTCTCATCTACCACTTCTGTAGGGCCATCAGAGGTTCTGGAGCATTCGCCCGTTTCATCGGCAGCGCCGACTGCACCTTCGCTACGGTGGAGAGAAGGAAGAACGCGACGATTCGGCCATCTGGTGCAACAAGCTTGTCGACATCCAGAAGCAATACAAGATCATCAGCAACGGGCAGGAGAAGGACTCCGTGGTTGACCTCGCCGAGACCATCATCGACCCCTGATACGCCAACATGAAAGAAGACAACGATACCAAGGACCTGAACACGTGGGAGGTACCTCTGAATCTAGCCTACATAACCTACGCGGCCAAGGACGCATACGCATGCTACGACATGTACAGGCAGATCTTGGACATGAGGGCGTGTCTGCTTCCCGTAACCGACGAGTACACGGACAGCCGCAGCGTCATGATCAAGCGTGCCAGGAAGGTCTAGATGTTGTACTTTATCTGTTTATAAGCACCTTTATCATCTGAGTGTTTCATGCATTAGCCTATGTGTCGTAATTATCTGTTTTGTCCGAAATATTTCTTTTAAGAACCCTTAACCTGTTTGCCTTTTTAGTGGCTATTTGCTTATGTATGTAACTAGTTCACTTGTCCGTTAAAAAAACTAGTTCACTCGGCTGCCGTGCTTTGAATCTCCTTCCTCCCAACATATTCCCCTCCTCAGGTGGACCCAGCAGGTCTCGTACACAGACATATGGGACCAACCACCTATCCATTTGTATTTCTTTATTTTGTTCAATCTTTCGTCCTCTTCCTATACAGCGGCTAGCCATCATAGCCTATAGCGTTGGCCAGGCCATCCCTCTACTACCACACATGGTCCGGCGGCGGCAGCTCCACCGGCCCACCCTGCACCCGAACAAGTCAACCCTCGTACTCCCCTCCGCCTGCGTCTTCCCTCGCTCCTGTTCGTTCGGTCCGAGGTCTTGACGTCGTCCTCCGCCTTAGTGCTCTAGCCGTGGCGCTGCCGTTTGTCGTTCCCAACATGGTTAGCGAAACAAGAGGAATCAGGAGACAACTGTTCGTCGAGAGGCTGACAATCCCGGGCCCACCAGGTCCATGGCCTGGGTTTTGTTGTTTAACATGGGCAGCCCACGACATGTATCAACATTTTTTGGATCCAGCAGGTATCAAGCGGCCTCTGGGCCTCCCAACCTAGCTTGTCTATCACATCAGCAGCCCAAGTTATGTTTGTTTTTTCAAGACGACGCACAGCTCGGTTCTATTTTTCTATAAGAATGCAAAACTGAACCTATGTTTTCTATAAGAATGCAAAACTGAACCTATATTTATATCTTATTTTATTACATATATATATATATATATATTAGAAACAACATAAGTTTCCGTTAAACCTGTCGTTCATCCAACCATTTTATAGACCTTCCCACTTCCTTTATTTTTCGTTTTCATTAATCCTATATCTGAATTTTCTCCTACTTTCTTTTTCGATGTAAACTGAGTTTTCTCCCAGTACTTTTCCCTAGAACCAACTCAACTGTCCCACGTCTAGCCTAAAAAATAATAATACCCCACATACTATTAACTCATCAAATTTAAATGATATTTTATTTCGTAAGTTGAAAGTTCTTACAAAATAATAATAATAATTGTTTATATATAACTTGGCAAGTTAACTCCTAGTGATTGCGTACATAAGCTTGCAAAGATTTTACTGACCAATGCAGTAATAGACGTGCAATCATGTGTTTATGTTTTATAACATTTCTCCGTCTAGCCCAACATGATATTTTCACCCAGCCCAGCAAGTCCGCGGATTTCGAGAAAAATCCAAATGGGCTTTAAATTCTACCATATATATAAACGGGCTGGATAGATGCTACATCATTGTTTCACCCAGCCCACCAAATGGACTAAAAAAATGGACTGGCTGACATGTGGGCCAGTAGGTCGAAGCCTAAGAAGGCGTTGGATTTACATCCAACGGCCGGCATTCTTCTTCAATCTCTCGTCTTCTTCCCCTAGCGCTGTCGGGACCGCCTGCTCCAGCCTCCGGCGTCCAGCGGCGTTGTTTTGCGCGACTCAGCGAAACGCTACCCCGCCGACAGCCAGGCCATCCCTCCACTCCGCACCTCCTGTTATTCTCTGCCGAGTGTAGGACCACCCCGCACCCGAACCAGTCAAGTTTCCCACTCCTCTCCGTCTGCGACTCCACTGCCGCGTGTTCCCCAACTCCGGGTCATTCCAGTCTCGGGCCTCGCCGTCGTCCACCGCCTCGGTGCGCTCGGCGCGGCGTGGTCAACATACGAGAGTCATCGGAAGAGGACTGTACATGGAGAGCCTGACGGCTGGGACCCACGAGGTCCATGGTCGCACGCAAGGAAAGTTCCTCCTTGTTAAGCCGTTTCCTCCCCCTCACAGCTGGGACCCACAGGCTATATCTTCACACGGAAGGAAGTGCTTCCTTGTTATGCGAAAAAAAAATTCCTCCCGTTGACAGCTGGGACCCGTCAGATTTGGTGGCTGACTTGTCGGCCTACTAAGCGGACGTGTACGCAGGGCTTTGTCAACTTAATCGACAAATGATTCTAGCAGCTGGACCGTTGGATGTTAATCCAACAGCCGTGCTCCTTCTTCAACCTCTGTTCTTGCTCGTGTCTCCCGTGGGCGGCACCGTGGCAGTGCTGCCACGCACCCGAACCAGTCAAGTTTCCCACTCCTCTCCATCTGTGACTCGACTACCGCGTCTTCCCCTTCTCCGGGTCGTTCTAGTCAGGGGCCTCGCCGTCGTCCACTGGCCTTGGTGCGCTCGGCACGGTGTGGTCAACGTGGTCAACAACTGAGAGTCATCGGAAGATGACTATACGTGAGAGGCTGACAGTGGGGACGCACCACGCCCATGGACGCATGCATGCAACTGCATCCTTTTTACCCTGAAAAATAATGTTTTCTCCCCCTGACTGCTAGGACCCACCAGCTACATCTTCGCACGCAAGGAAGTGCACCCTGGGACCCACCAGCTACATCTTCGCACCAAGGAAGTGCGTCCATATTACGGGAAAAAAACGATTCGCCCCCTGACTGCTGGGACCCACCAGCTACATCTTCGCACGCAAGGAAGTGCCTGACAGTCGGGACGCACCCGGTCGAAGCGTATGTAGCGTTGTCATTCTGGTCGCGAACGTGTACGTACATACTGGTCAATCGGTCTATCTGCAGGCTGCAGCGATGAATCGTGGCCGTGCAAGGAAGGGCACGTGTGGTAGTAGAGGCGCGCACGTGTGGTAGTAGAGGCGCGCCCGTAGCATGTACACGTACGTACAGCGGCCATGTTGCAAGAAAGTAAATATGGCCATGTACGTACATACGGGCGGGGTCTCGAACGCCTACTCGCGCATACGTACGGCCATGGCTCGTGTACATGGCTGGGTCGGAACGGAGAAACTGCGTCGTCGTCGTGTTCATGGGGAGGCAACAGAATGCGTCGTGTTCATCGGGAGGCAACAGAACGCGTGGGAGCCAACCGGCTTGGACAGAATAGCCGATGGAAATGAGGCCTGGCGTACCGCATAACGGAGGAAACGGCCTTGTGTTCGACCGGCCACGGTCAAAACGGGATCCTGTTCATCGGGAGGGGTCTGGCGTACTGCAAAACGGAGGAAACGGACCTCCTACGGTCGAAACGGGGGTCCTGTTCATCGGGTGGGGTGTGGCATACCGCAAAACGGAGGAAACAGAATTGTGTTGGAGCGCTACGGTCGAAACGGGGGTCCTGTTCATCGGGAGGGGTATGGCGTACCGCAAAACGGGACTCCACGGGATACTGTTCATCTCCACCATCGACCCCCTCCAGCCTCCACGGGCTACTGTTCATCCACCATCGACCTCCTCCAGCCTCCACCTGCGACTGTTCATCCACGGGCTCCTGTTCATCCAGCCTCCACCGCGCGCTACTCCACCGGCTACTTGATACGTCTCCAACGTATCTATAATTTATGAAGTATTCATGCTATGTTTTAGATGCATTTATATGCTATTTTATATGATTTTTGGGACTAACCTATTAACCTAGAGCCCAGTGCCAGTTTCTGTTTTTTCCTTGTTTTTGAGTTTTATAGAAAAGGAAAACCAAACGGAGTCCAATTGACCTGAAATTTCACGGAGCTTATTTTTGGACCAGAAGAAGGCCATGGAGTAAAAGAGTTGAGCCAGAAGAGTCCTGGGCTGCCCACGAGGGTGGGGGGTGCGCCCACTCCCCTGGGCGCGCCTCCCTACCTCGTGGACAGCCCGGAGACCCCCCCTGACTTGTTCCCGACGCCAAAACCTCTTATATATGCAGAAACCCCCAGAACATAACCTAGATGGGGAGTTCCGCCGCCAGAAGCCTCTGTAGCCACCGAAAACTAATCTAGACCCGTTCCGGCACCCTGACGGAGGGGGGAATCCCTCTTCGGTGGCCATCTTCATCATCCCGGCGCTCTCCATGACAAGGAGGGAGTAGTTCACCCTCGGGGCTGAGGGTATGTACCAGTAGCTATGTGTTTGATCTCTCTCTCTCTCTTGTGTTCTTGATTCGGCACGATCTTGATGTATCGCGAGCTTTGCTATTATAGTTGGATCTTATGATGTTTCTCCCCTTCTACTCTCTTATAATGGATTGAGTTTTCCCTTTGAAGTTGTCTTATCGGATTGAGTCTTTAAGGATTTGAGAACACTTGATGTATGTCTTGCGTGGGATACCCGTGGTGACAATGGGGTATTCTATTGATTCACTTGATGTATGTTTTGGTGATCAACTTGCAGGTTCCGTGACCTTGGGAATCTATGCATAGGGGTTGGCACACGTTTTCGTCTTGACTCTTCGGTAGAAACTTTGGGGCACTCTTTGAAGTACTTTGTGTTGGTTTGAATAGATGAATCTGAGATTGTGTGATGCGTATCATATAATCATACCCATGGATACTTGAGGTGACATTGGAGTATCTAGGTGACATTAGGGTTTTGGTTGATATGTGTATTAAGGTGTTATTCTAGTACGAACTCTTGAATAGATCGATCTAAAAGAATAACTTTGAGGTGGTTTCGTACCCTACAATAATCTCTTCGTTTGTTCTCCGCTATTAGTGACTTTGGAGTGACTCTTTGTTGCATGTTGAGGGATAGTTATATGATCCAGTTATGTTATTATTGTTGAGAGAACTTGCACTAGTGAAAGTATGAACCCTAGGCCTTGTTTCAACGCATTGCAATACCATTTGTGCTCACTTTTATCATTAGTTAGCTTGCCGTTTTTATATTTTCGGATTACAAAAACCTATATCTACCATCCAAATTGCACTTGTATCACCATCTCTTCGCCGAACTAGTGCACATATACAATTTACCATTGTATTGGGTGTGTTGGGGACACAAGAGACTCTTTGTTATTTGGTTGCAGGGTTGTTCCAGAGAGACCATCTTCAACCTACGCCTCCCATGGATTGATAAACCTTAGTTCATCCACTTGAGGGAAATTTGCTGCTGTCCTACAAACCTCCGCACTTGGAGGTCCAACAACGTCTACAAGAAGAAGGTTGCGTAGTAGACGTCAAGCTCTTTTCTGGCGCCGTTGCCGGGGAGGTGAGTGCTTGAAGGTATATCTTTAGATCTTGCAATTGAATCTTTTTGTTTCTTGTTTTATCACTAGTTTAGTCTATAAAAGAAAACTACAAAAAAAATGGAATTGAGGGTGCCTCATATGCTTCATCTTTTTAATGTCTTTCGTGAAAATGATGGGAAGGAAAATTGTGCTCAAGTACTAGAAGAAGAATTACATAGAATGCTTGGCACAAAATATGTTAATGATGAGCATGATTGCAATGTTGTTAGTATGAATTCTGTGAATATCCATGATGCTAATGATATGAAAAGCCACAAGCTTGGGGATGCTATGTTTGATGAAGATGATATTTTTTGCCACCCAAGTTTTGATGAGCAAATTTATTATGATGAAAGCATGCCTCCTATTTATGATGATTATATTGATGAAAGTGGATTTGGAGAGGTCATGACTTTATTTAGTGATGAGTCCACTATTTCGGAAGAGGTTCCAATTGATTATGATAACAAAGTTGCTATTTATGATGATTATTGTGATGACATGTATGCTATTAAGAATAATGATAACCATGAAACTTGTCATCATGATTTTAGTTTTCAATTGGATTATGCTTCACATGATAGTTATTTTGTTGTGTTTGCTCCCACTATTTCGAATGAGAAGAATTTTGCTCATGTGGAGAGTAGTAAAATTTATATGCTTGTACATCATGAGAATAATGTTTTATGTGATAGTTATATTGTTGAATTCATTCATGATGCTACTGAAAATTATTATGAGGGAGGACCATATGCTTGTAGGAATTGCAATAATATCAAGTTTCCTCTCTATGTGCCTAAAGTCTTAAAGTTATGCTTGTTTTGCCTTCCTATGCTAGTTGATTATTGTTCCCATAAATTGTTTGTTCACAAAATCCCTATGCATAGGAAGTGGGTTAGACTTAAATGTGCTTGCCGTGTGTTTCATGATGCTCTCCTTATGTTTCAATTCTTATCTTTTATGTGAGCATCATTGAAATCATCATGCCTAGCTAGGGGTGTTAAACGTTAGCGCTTGTTGGGAGACAACCCAATATTTACCCCTACTATTTTTGTGTGTTCACATGATTAAGCTACTGTAGGAATCATGTTTTATAGCTTTTGTTTCAATAAAGTGCCAAGTAGAACCTTTGGGAAGACTTGGGTGGAAGTTAATGTGATCTTGCTGTAAAAAACAGAAACTTTGCGCTCACGAGTTTAGCTGTCATTTTTTACAGAAGAGTGGTTTTAGGTTGATTCTTTTTTAAGATGATTAATAGACAAATTCCTCAGGTCCACCAATTTATTTCAGAATTTTTGGAGTTCCATAAGTATACGTTTGATACAGATTACTACAGACTGTTCTGTTTTTGACAGATTCTGTTTTCATTGTGTTGTTTGTTTATTTTGATGAATCTATGAGTAGTATCGGAGGGTATGAACCATAGATAAGTTGGAATAAATTAGGTTTAACACCAATATAAATAAAGAATGAGATCATTACAGTACCTTTAAGTGGTGGTTTGTTTTATTTCGCTAACGGAGCTCATGATATTTTCTATTGAATTTTGTGTTGTGAAGTTTTCAAGTTTTGGGTAAAGATTCGATGGACTATGGAATAAGGAGTGGCAAGAGCCTAAGATTGGGGATGCCCAAGGAACCCCAAGGTAATATTCAAGGACAACCAAGAGCCTAAGCTTGGGGATGCCCCGGATGGCATCCCCTCTTTCGTCTTTGTTCATCAGTAACTTTACTTGGAGCTATATTTTTATTCACCACATGATATGTGTTTTGCTTGGAGCGTCATTTTATTTTCTTTTGTTTTGCTTGTTGTATGAATAAAATACCAAGATCTGAAATTCTTAAATGAGAGAGAGTCTTCACATAGCTACATAATTATTTAACTACTCATTGATCTTCACTTATATCTTTTTGGAGTAGTTTGTCATTTACTCGTGTGCTTCACTTATATCCTATGAGTAAATGGTTGAATGATTTGAATGTCATAAATCTGAAATTATATATGTTTCATATGCCTTTCCCATGGGGAGTAATGCCTTGACATATAAGAAGTAGAGGTGGTAAATTTTTTGAAGGTTAGCAAACATTGTGTTGGTCACTTGAACAATTCATGAAATAATATTAAAGGAAGAGAGATTTCACATATAAATATACTATCTTGGACATCTTCTATGATTGTGAGCCCCATTAATTATTTTCAAACCTGAGCAAATTAGTTGAAGTTGGACAAGGAAGACAACATAATGAGTTATGCTTGGGTATATTTGTATAGAAGTTATATTGTTATGGATCCTCTAACATGTGGTGATTGCTTTTTAGAATCTTTTGCTAGCCAAAATATCTGTACTAAGCGGGAATACTTCTTGTGCATCCAAATTCCTTGAACCAAGTTTCTTCCATGAGTGTCCACCATATCTACCTATATGCGGTATTTCCCTGTCGTTCCAAGTAAATTTGCATGTGCCAAACTCTAAACCTTCAAATAATAATCTGTTTTGTATGACCGAATCGCTCATGTAGCAACTAGGGGCTGTGAGTATCTTCCATGCTAGGTGGGTTATTCTCACGATGAGTGGACTCCGCTCATCATTCACGAGAAGATGGCTGGTAACTGGGATGCCCAGTCCTATGATCAAAAGATTGAAAACAAATTCGCAGATAATTTAAACAAAACTCCCCCAGGATTGTTGATAGTTGGACGGCACCCGTTGTTTCGGACAAGCCGTGGAGTGTGATTGTTGGTGGAGGGGGAGTAAAAATCTTTACCTTTCTGTTTGGGAACTGCCTATAATGTATCTAGTATGGAAGATATTGGGAATTCTTGGTCATTATGTTGATAATGAAAGCATACCTCTCAAAATTATTTTCATCTCTGTTTTAAAGCTTCGAGTTCTGGAACCTCTGCAAATTCCTGCTTCCCTCTGCGAAGGGCCTATCTTTTACTTTTATGCAAGAATCAGTAGTATTCCTTCTCATTCCAACCTACTTTTTAGTTGGCAAGCATCATGTGGTGGAGAAAGATCTAAGCATATATGGCCATTCAAATATATTTGATCATGAATTATTATTGTTGACAATTATCTATATGATAAATAAGTTGGGAGGCGAAACATTAAGCCCCTATCTTTCTCTGTGTTCAATGGATGCTATTTGTTCTAAAAATATGCTTTGAGTGGTAGAAATCATGGAAGACTATATGATAGTTGAGTATGTGGGATTTGCTAAATCAAAGCTCTTACATAGACCCTTCTTGAAAATAAGATGAATTGCAATTGTTTGATGACTGAGAACTGTTTGTTAGTTTTCAAGAAAGTTTATGATCTATGCTTTAACATGTGAATAGCTTGTTACTTGATCATGAGAAGCTTTATGATATGAGCTACTATTATGACATATAATGATGCTAGAAAAGGTGATTGAAATTATCATTGATCAAACTTGTGCACCTGCTAGCATTCACACTTCATAAATTAGTTCTTTTATCATTTACCTACTCGACGATGAGCATGAATTAAGCTTGGGGATGCTGATACGTCTCCAACGTATCTATAATTTATGAAGTATTCATGCTATTATATTATCCTTCTAGGATGTTTTATATGCATCTATATGCTATTTTATATGATTTTTGGGACTAACCTGTTAACCTAGAGCCCAGTGCCAGTTTCTGTTTTTTCCTTGTTTTTGAGTTTTACAGAAAAGGAAAACCAAACGGAGTCCAATTGACCTGAAATTTCATGGAGCTTATTTTTGGACCAGAAGAAGGCCATGGAGTAAAAGAGTTGGGCCAGAAGAGTCCCAGGCTTCCCACGAGGGTGGGGGGCGCGCCTCCCTACCTCGTGGACAGCCCGGAGACCCCCTGACTTGTTCCCAACGCCAAAACCTCTTATATATACAGAAACCCCTAGAACATAACCTAGATGGGGAGTTCCGCCGCCAGAAGCCTCTGTAGCCACTGAAAACCAATCTAGACCCGTTCCGGCACCCTGCCGGAGGGGGAATCCCTCTCCGATGGCCATCTTCATCATCTCGGCACTCTCCATGAGAAGGAGGGAGTAATTCACCCTCGGGGCTGAGGGTATGTAGCAGTAGCTATGTGTTTTATCTCTCTCTTGTGTTCTTGATTCAGCACGATCTTGATGTATCGCGAGCTTTGCTATTATAGTTGGATCTTATGATGTTTCTCCCCCTCTATTCTCTTGTAATGGATTGAGTTTTCCCTTTGAAGTTATCTTATCGGATTGAGTCTTTAAGGATTTGAGAACACTTTATGTATGTCTTGCGTGGGATACCCGTGGTGACAATGGGGTATTCTATTGATTCACTTGATGTATGTTTTGGTGATCAAATTTGGAGTTCTGTGACCTTGGGAATCTATGCATAGGGGTTGGCACATGTTTTCGTCTTGACTCTCCGGAAGAAACTTTGGGGCACTCTTTGAAGTACTTTGTGTTGGTTTGAATAGATGAATCTGAGATTGTGTGATGCGTATCGTATAATCATACCCACGGATACTTGAGGTGACATTGGAGTATCTAGGTGACATTGGGGTTTTGGTTGATATGTGTCTTAAGGTAATATTCTAGTATGAACTCTTGAATAGATCGATCTAAAAGAATAACTTTAAGGTGGTTTCGTACCCTACAATAATCTCTTCGTTTGTTCTCCGCTATTAGTGACTTTGGAGTGACTCTTTGTTGCATGTTGAGGGATAGTTATATGATCCAGTTATGTTATTATTGTTGAGAGAACTTGCACTAGTGAAAGTATGAACCCTAGGCCTAATACCGTTTGTGCTCACTTTTATCATTAGTTACCTTGTTGTTTTTATATTTTTAGATTACAAAAACCTATATCTACCATCCAAATTGCACTTGTATCACCATCTCTTCGCCTAACTAGTTCACCTATACAATTTACCATTGTATTGGGTGTGTTGGGGATACAAGAAATCTTTGTTATTTGGTTGCAAGGTTGTTTGAGAGAGACCATCTTCAACCTACGCCTCCCACGGATTGATAAACCTTAGGTCATCCACTTGATGGAAATTTGCTACTGTCCTACAAACCTCTGCACTTGGAGGCCCAACAACGTCTAAAAGAAGAAGGGCGTAGTAGACATCACTACTATTCAACCAGCCCTCTCCACGGGCTCCTGTTCAACCACCCCTCCACGGGCTACTGTTCATCCAGCCCTCCACCATCTACTGTTCATCCAGCCCTCCACGGGGTGGTCCTGTTCATCCAGCCCTCCACGGGGTCCTGTTCATCTAGCCCCAACCGGCTCGATCGATCGGGGTCCTGTTCATCCAGAGGCAACACCGCGGGGTCCTGTTCATCCACCCCCACCGGGAACTGTTCATCCAAACCCCCTAGCAACGCTCACTATTCATCCAGAGGCAGCATCGATCGGCTTCAGTTAGCAGCAGTAGCGAAGGAATCGCTCGATCGGGTTCAGTTAATAGCCATCGATCGATCGCTCGGGTTCAGTAACGCGTAGCCTGCAGTGCAATCGCTCGGGTTCAGTTAGAGCCCAAAGCCTCGCTCGGGTTCAGTTAGAGCCCAACGCCTTGCCCAGGTTCAGTTAGAGCCCAATGCCTCACACCAACGCGCGTGCGTGTACGAGAGAAACACGCATCGCTCGGCCCCGACCACCCACCGTAACCAGGAACACCTTGATATTTTCCTCGCCCTCGCTTCTACCACGGTTTTTCCTTCATGGATGGCCCAAAGAATGTCATGCAGCTGCGTCTCCGGCCCGCCCAGGACGAAAAGCCCATTTTCTGTCATGATTTTTTGTCATAGAAGTAGGAGCCCACCACATCTATGATGATACCGGGTTTTGTCACAATTATCGTCATAGAAGTGTCATAAGTATGACAGAAAAAAATTTCGTTCGGCCCAAAATGTCACGGATGTGTCTTTTTTTGTAGTGTATATGCCTATATGATCATTCACTTTGCTTGGTGATGAGTGCATGTTTTAATTACTATCATTTTGAGCGCTCCACCAAGATGTATGTGACATGGAAGAGTGACCCATGATCCTAATCGATTGTGCATTTGCATTCAAAAGCAAATTTTAAATAATGCACAAATTCAGGGGGAGCTCTTGCTTATCACATACTTCTCAAAGCGAAGATGTATTTCAATCTTATTATCATTTGTCGAAGCTTTGATCTATATGTTGTCATCAATTACCAAAAAGGGGAGATTGAAAGTGCAACTATCCCTGGGTGGTTTTGGTAATTCCTAACAACATATAGCTCATTGAACTAATGCTATTTCAAGATGATCATTTCAGAAAGTTCAATGATTGGCATGGCATGGATTAGGAATGTGGACCCCTCAAAATGCTAAGGACACATATTGGCTCAAGCTCAAGACTGTACATTTTCATTTTAGTGATCCAGGATCACATTGAGTCCATAGGAAAAGCCAATACTATTAAAAGTGAAGGAAATATGCCCTAGAGGCAATAATAAAGTATTATTTATTTCCTTGTATCATGATAAATGTTTATTATTCATGCTAGAATTGTATTAACCGGAAACATAATACATGTGTGAATATATAGACAAACAGAGTGTCACTAGTATGCCTCTACTTGACTAGCTCGTTAATCAAAGATGGTTATGTTTCCTAGCCATAGACATAAGTTGTCATTTGATTAACGAGATCACCTCATTAGGAGAATGACGTGATTGACTTGACCCATTCCGTTAGCTTAGCACTCGATCGTTTAGTATGTTGTTATTGCTTTCTTCATGACTTATACATGTTCCTATGACTATGAGATTATGCAACTCCCGTTTACCGGAGGAACACTTTGTGTGCTACCAAACGTCACAACGTAAATGGGTGATTATAAAGGTGCTCTACAGGTGTCTCCAAAGGTACTTGTTGGGTTGGCGTATTTCGAGATTAGGATTTGTCACTCCAATTGTCGGAGAGGTATCTCTGGGCCCACTCGGTAATGCACATCACTATAAGCCTTGCAAGCATTGTGACTAATGAGTTAGTTGCGGGATGATGTATTACGGAACGAGTAAAGAGACTTGCCGGTAACGAGATTGAACTAGGTATCGAGATACCGACGATCGAATCTCGGGCAAGTAACATACCGATGACAAAGGGAACAACATATGTTGTTATGCGGTCTGACCGATAAAGATCTTCGTAGAATATGTGGGAGCCAATATGGGCATCCAGGTCCCGCTATTGGTTATTGACCGGAGACATGTCTCGGTCATGTCTACATAGTTCTCGAACCCGTAGGGTCCGCACGCTTAACGTTACGATGACAGTTTTATTGAGTTTTGATGTACCGAACGAGTTCGGAGTCCCGGATGAGATCGGGGACATGACGAGGAGTCTCAAAATGGTCGAGACGTAAAAATCGATATATTGGACGATTATATTCGGACTTCGGAAAGGTTCCGAGTGATTCGGGTATTTTTCGGAGTACCGGAGAGTTACGGGAATTTGTATTGGGCCTTAATGGGCCATACGGGAAAGGAGAGAAAGACCTCAAAAGGTGGCCGCACCCCTCCCCATGGTCTGGTCCGAATTGGACTAGGGAAGGGGGGCGCACCCTTCCTTCTTTCTCCTTCCCCCTTCCCTTCTCCTACTCCCACAAGGAAAGGAGGAGTCCTACTCCCGGTGGGAGTAGGACTCCCCCCTTTTGGCGCGCCTCTCCCTTGGCCGGCTGCCTCCCCCTTGCTCCTTTATATACGGGGGCAGGGGGGCACCCCAGAGACACAACAATTGATCCTTGAGATCTCTTAGCCGTGTGCGGTGCCCCCCTCCATCATATTACACCTCGATAATACCGTTGCGGAGCTTAGGCGAAGCCTTGCGTCGGTGGAACATCATCATTCTCACCACGCTGTCGTGCTGACGAAACTCTCCCTCAACACTCGGCTGGATCGGAGTTTGAGGGACGTCATCGAGCTGAACGTGTGTAGAACTCGGAGGTGCCGTACGTTCGGTACTTGATCGGTCGGATCGTGAAGACGTACGACTACATCAACCGCGTTGTGATAACGCTTCCGCTGTCGGTCTACGAGGGTACGTGGACAACACTCTCCCCTCTCGTTGCTGTGCATCACCATGATCTTGCGTGTACGTAGGAATTTTTTTGAAATTACTACGTTCCCCAACAAAAAGGGGATGAGGTGTTGCTTAATGGCTTTTTGCTCAAAATGCTTAGTGATATGCTCCAAAAGCCCTCAACCACTTTCTCATATCCACATATGTCCCAAACCAAAAGTCAAACTCGGCCCTATGGATTTGATCTATCTGGCGCCACCGAGTTCACTTGACATAGCCACTGCTAGAAACCCTAGTCACTTCGGTCTCACCGATAGGGATCTCGGTCTCACCGAGATGGGATTGCAAACTCTCTGTTTCCCTTCGTAACATTTCGGTCCAACCGAGATGAGCGATCGGTCCCACCGAGTTCGCAGTGCAAACTCTCTGTTTCCCTTTTGTAACTTTTCGGTCTCACCGAAATGAGCGAATCGGTCCCATCGAGTTTGCCAGACCAACTCTCTGTTTGCCTATTACAGAAATTGGTCCTACCGAGTTTATGTGATCGGTCTCACCGAGATTACGTTATGCCCTAACCCTAATGAAATCCGTCCCACCGAGTTGACATGTCGGTCCCACCGAAAATCCTCACGTTCACATTTTGAACTAAATCGGTCTGACCGAGTTTCATGATTCGGTCCCACCGAGTTTGGTGATTTGTGTTTAATGGTTAGATTCTGTGTGGAGGCTATATATACCCCTCCACCCTTCCTTCATTAGTGAGGAAAGCCACCAGAACGTGGCTACACTTCCAGCATACATTTTCTGAAAGAGAACCACCTACTCATGTGTTGAGACCAAGATATTCCATTCCAACCACAAGAATCTTGATCTCTAGCCTTCCCCAAGTTGCTTTCCACTCAAATCATCTTTCCACCAAATCCAAATCTGTGAGAGAGAGTTGAGTGTTGGGGAGACTATCATTTGAAGCAAAAGAGCAAGGAGTTCATCATCAACACACCATCTATTACCTTTTGGAGAGTGGTGTCTCCTAGATTGGTTAGGTGTCACTTGGGAGCCTCCGACAAGATTGTGGAGTTGAACCAAGGAGTTTGTAACGGCAAGGAGATCGCCTACTTCATGAAGATCTACCCTAGTGAGGAAAGTGCTTCGTGGGCGATGGCCATGGTGGGATAGACATGGTTGCTTCTTCGTGGACCCTTTGTGGGTGGAGCCCTCCGTGGACCCGCGCAACCGTTACCCTTCGTGGGTTGAAGTCTCCATCAACGTGGATGTAGGATAGCATCACCTATCGGAACCATGGAAAAAATCTCCGCGTCTACATTGCGTTTGCTCCCTCCAAACTCCTCCCTTTACCTTCATGTGCAATGTTTTACATTCCGCTGCTATACTCTTAGACTTGCATGTGTAGGTTGATTGCTTGACTTGTGCTAAGTTGCTAAAATCTGCAAAAACTTAAAATTGGGAAAAGGCTAGATTTTTATTTGGTCAAGTAGTCTAATCACCCCCCTCTAGACATACTTTCGATCCTACAAGTGGTATCAGAGCTTTGGTCGCCATTTGCCTTGATTTCCATAGCTTTTGGTGATCATAGCCTTGGTTTCACAACCTAGGAGAGTATGGCGTCTAGCGAGGGAAATTACCACCGTAGAGGTCCTTGCTTTGATGGTACTAATTTTGCTAGTTGGAAGCATAAGATGAAAATGCATATTCTTGGACATAACCCCGCTGTTTGGGCTATTGTGTGTATTGGCTTGCAAGGTGAATTCTTTGATGGGAGAGAACCGAACCGTGAAGCTACTGCGGAAGAGTTGAAGATGCTGCGATACAATGCTCAAGCTTTCCTCTTCAACGGATTGTACCCCAAAGAATTCAACAAAATCAGCCGTCTTGAGAATGCAAAGGAAATTTGGATACTTTGATTGATATGCACGAGGGTACCGACTGCGTCAAGGAATCCAAATTGGATGTTCTTCAAAGTCAACTTGACAAGTTCAAAATGAAGGATGGTGAAGGTGTCGCTCAAATGCACTCTAGGCTTGCTCTCATCACAAATGAGATTGCTGGCTTAGGAAGTGAGGAAATGACCGATATATTCATGATCAAGAAGATCCTAAGAGCCTTGGACGGAAAATATGATACCGTGTGCACATTGATCCAAATGATGCCCAATTACAAAGATCTCAAGCCAACAGAAGTCATTGGAAGAATTGTTGCTCATGAGATGTCACTCAAGGATAAGGAAGAGCTTCACAACAAGTCAAGTGGTGCTTACAAAGCCTCATGTGATGCTCCTACATCATCAAGTGAGAAAAAAACCTTCAATGAGGAATTGAGTCTAATGGTGAAGAACCTCAACAAGTTCTACAAGAGTAGAAGCAAGGAAAGAAGTTCCAAGTCAAGGCCCTACAATGACAAAAGATCTTCGATTCATGAGCGTAATTGCTACTTCGTGAACCAAGGAGTTTCTAAGGGCAAGGAGATCACCTACTTCATGAAGATCTACCCTAGTGAGGCAAGTCCTTTGTGGGCGATGGCCATGGTGGGATAGACAAGGTTGCTTCTTCATGGACCCTTTATGGGTGGAGCCCTCTGTGGACTCGTGCAACCGTTACCCTTCGTGGGTTGAAGTCTCCATCAACGTGGATGTACGATAGCTCCTGTCGGCGTTCTGGGAATGGGGGGTCCCCAGACTTGCCTTCCTGCGGCCCACGGCATGGCTCCATGAGTGGGCCCGTACGGCCCATCTTCACCAACAAGCACTCAAGACCCTCACGAGGGGCCAAGCCTCGCGAGGCGGACGACACAAGACCTCCTCGGGAGCGGCCTCACCAGGCTGGCTCGCGAGTAGCAAAGAGATCAAGGCAAGGCAAACCTCGCGAGGTTCTCATGATGTGAGCCATGACGACCAAGGCCAGGCGAGCGCAAGCGCGCACAGTGTCCTTGTTTCCTCTTTGGTGCTAAGGAGGCAAGCGCAGGCGAGGGATTCCGAGGCATCAGGAAAAGGTTTGCATATTGGTGCAACGAGACCAAGACCAGCAGGACGACAAGACAGCAAGACGGAGGTCACCGTGGAGCCCAAGACGGCGTCACCACCAGAGCCTTTGACAGGCGAAGACTACTTTTGTCAAGATAAGCTGTACTAGCTGTCCCCTTTCAAATTGGCTGTTGTTGGCTCCCTTCCCGCTCAATATTTCGGAAGAGGACCAGGGCCTCTATAAATAGGGCTAGCCACCACAGTAGAGGGCATCGGATCCTCACCTACCAGAACTCACCTCGAGCGATCCTCACACCCACCAAGCACAAGAACACCTCCCCTCAGGAGGTTGTTCTTCCCCTTGTACTGTTCATCCTGAGCCCAAGAGGCAATCCACCACCACCACATTGGAGTAGGGTATTACGCCACAACGGTGGCGCGAACCTATATAAATCTTGTGTCCGTGTGTTGTGAGTTCGTCATGCCAAGCTTAGAGATTGCGAAGTGTGTGAGGGAGTGATCGGTGAGGGGGAGATCTTCGCGCGCACCCCAGTGTTCGAACCTTAAGGGTTTTGCCGGAACCAGAAATCTGACATTTGGCACGTCAAGTAGGGGTGCACCGGAATTTTCCTTCGCTGATCCGCGTCCCATCTCTTCGTCGCAACCATGTTGGACGCTCGTCGCGCCCGCGCTGAGCGCCGGGCCGCCCTCGCCGCCCATGTCGCTCAGACGGCTCCTGTCGGCGGGGCTCCCCGTTGTTCTCCGTCACACGCCGCCAATGCCGCCACTGGCCCAGCGGGGAACAAGCAGCAAGCACCCTCGCTGCACCCCTCGGTGCGGCGGGACGGCCGCACTGCCACTCCATCGCTGACCCCCGCTGGTTCGTCGTCTCACGCTCGTTGCGCTCCCACGGACGCGCGGGCTGCGCTACTCATGGCGCACGAGCTCCTGCGTTACCGCCCCAGCAATGACCTCTACGAAGACTGGCTGGACCGCATCGCCGAGCTCGTCCGCGCCGCAGGGGCTCCCCTGCACCGTCCCTCTCGCTGCCTCGTCCACCGCCAGCTACGGGCGACGTAGCTCGCGGAGCACCTCCACCGCCTCTGCATGAAGACGGCGCCTTGGTGCCAAGGCGCGCGGCTCCGCGGCTTGACCTGCCGCGACAAGCACCCGCGCGTGAAGAAAGAAGCTGTCAAGAAGTCCCTCGACCGCAAGAGAACGCTCCACCGCTCCTCGCACCGCCACGTCAGGATCGCTTGCCGCGGCAGGGCCTTGCACCACTTGCCGTGGCAGCGCGCAGGCACCAAGATCAAGCTCCACCTCCACGCCGGGCCCCGGTGACCACGGCAGGCTGTCGCGCCTTCACCCCCGAGCTACGTAGCGTCGTCTGGCCGGGCAAGTTTAAGCCGGATCTGCCTCCTGGCTACGACGGCACCCCCGACCCCGCAGAGTTCATGCAGCTCTATGAGCTGAGCATCGAGGCGGCCAACGGCGACAAGAAAGTCATGGCGATCTGGTTCCCCATGGCGCTCAAGGACGGCGCTCGTTCCTAGCTCCTAAACCTGCCTCTGGGCTCGATCTCCACCTGGGAAGAGATGCGTGACCGCTTCGTCGCCAACTTCCAGGGCACTCACGACCGCCCCCCCCCCCCCCCCCCGCTGCGGGTGACCTGCGCAGCGTCAAGCAGCAACCAGGAGAGACCCTCCAGAAGTACATCCAGCACTTCAACAATGTTCGCCTCAAGATCCCCAAGGTGACGGACGAGGCCATCATCTCGGCGTTCTCTGATGGTGTCCGCGACGTCAAGATGAAGGAGGAGCTCGCCATCCACGAGGAGTTGTGCACATCCCTGGAGTTGTTCAACCTGGCAACCAAGGGCGCAAGGGCTGAGGAAGGGCGCCTTTCCCTCCTCGAGCTCCCAGCTGCCGACCCGGAGGAGAAGAAAGCCAAGGCCAAGGATGTGAAGCGCAAGGGAGTCACCGTGCTCGCGGCAGAGCCAGACATGAAGCGCGGCAGGGACCAGCCTGAGTCATCCAAGAGCAGCCGACCGTTCTACGCCTTCCACAACGTGCACAGCCACAACACCAACGACTGTCAAGAGCTCATGGCCATTCGCGACGGACGCTTCGGTCGACGCCCCGAGCGCAACGACCGAGGCTACGGCCGAGGAGGAGGATGCAGTGGAGGACGCTGGGACGACCGTGGCCCACACCAGGAGTGGCGCGACCGGCCTCGTGAGGACCGCTAGCAAGATCTGCCTCGTGAGGGCGCCTGGAGGGATCAGCCCCGCGAGGATCGCCCTCAAGGAAATGCCGGTCTTCCTCCACTGCCTCTGCCACTTCTACCTCTTAAGCACAGCGTTGGTTTTCCTTTGAAGAGGAAAGGGTGATGTAGCAAAGTAGCATAAGTATTTCCCTCAGTTTTTTAGAACCACGGTATCAATCCAGTAGGAGGTTTTTGAGAACCAAGGTATCAATCCAGTAGGAGGTCACGCACGAGTCCCTCGCACCTACACAAACAAATAAATCCTCGCAACCAACACAATAAAGGGGTGGTCAATCCCTTCACGGTCACTTACGAGAGTGAGATCTGATAGATATGATAAGATAATATTTTTGGTATTTTTATGATAAAGATGCAAAGTAAAGAAAACAAAATAAAAACGGCGCCCGAAATAGCTTGTTGTCGGGAGATTAAGTATGATGGAAAATAGACTCGGGGGCCATAGGTTTCACTAGTGGCTTCTCTCAAGAGCATAAGTATTACGGTGGGTGAACAAATTATTGTTGAGCAATTGACAGAATTGAGCATAATTATGAGAATATCTATGTATGATCATGTATATAGGCATCACGTCCGAGACAAGTAGACCGACTCCTGCCTGCATCTACTACTATTACTCAACACATCGACCGCTATCCAGCATGCATCTAGAGTATTAAGTTCATAAGAACAGAGTAATGCTTTAAGCAAGATGACATGATGTAGACGGATAAACTCATGCAATACGATATAAACCCCATCTTGGTATCCTCGATGGCAACAATACAATACGTGCCTTGCTGCCCCTACTGTCACTGGGAAAGGACACCGCAAGATTGAACCCAAAGCTAAGCACTTCTCCCATTGCAAGAAAGATCAATCTAGTAGGCCAAACCAAACTGATAATTCGAAGAGACTTGCAAAGATAACCAATCATACATAAAAGAATTCAGAGGAGATTCAAATATTGTTCATAGATAAACTTGACCGTAAACCCACAATTCATCGGTCTCAACAAACACACCGCAAAAGAAGATTACATCGAATAGATCTCCACAAGAGAGGGGGAGAACATTGTATTGAGATCCAAAAAGAGAGAAGAAGCCATCTAGCTAATAACTATGGACCCGAAGGTCTGAGGTAAACTACTCACACATCATCGGAGAGGCTATGGTGTTGATGTAGAAGCCCTCCGTGATCGATGCCCCCTCCGGCGGAGCTCGGAAAAGGCCCCAAGATGGAATCTCACGGGTACAGAAGGTTGCGGCAGTGGAATTAGGTTTTTGGCTCCGTATCTGGTAGTTTGGGGGTACGTGGGTATATATTGGAGGAAGAAGTACGTCAGTGGAGCAACGTGGGGCCCACGAGGGTGGAGGGCGCGCCTAGGGGGGTAGGCGCGTCCCCCTACCTCGTGCCCTCCTGGTTGATGTCTTGACGTAGGGTCCAAGTCCTCTGGATCACCTTTGTTCTGAAAATCACGTTCCCGAAGGTTTCATTCCGTTTGGACTCCGTTTGATATTCTTTTTCTGCGAAACTCTGAAATAGGCAAAAAATAGCAATTCTGGGTTGGGCCTCCGGTGAATAGGTTAGTCCCGAAAATAATATAAAAGTGTATAATAAAGCCCAATAATGTCCAAAACGGAATATAATATAGCATGGAACAATAAAAAAATTATATATACGTTGGAGACGTATCAAGCATCCCCAAGCTTAATTCCTGCTCGTCCTCGAGTAGGTAAATGATAAAAATAGAATTTTTGATGTGGAATGCTACTTGGCATAATTTCAATGTAATTCTCCTAATTATGGTATGAATATTCAGATCTGAAAGATTCAAGATAAAGGTTTAATATTGACATAAAAGTAATAATACTTCAAGCATACTAACTAAGCTATTATGTCCTCTCAAAATAACATGGCCAAAGAAAGTTCATCCCTACAAAATCATATAGTTTAGTCATGCTCCATTTCCATCACACAAGAATGCTCTCATCATGCACAACCCCGATGACAAGCCAAGCAATTGTTTCATACTTTAGTAATCTCAAACTTTTTTCAACCTTCATGCAATACATGAGCGTGAGCCATGGATATAGCACTATGGGTGGAATAGAATATAATGATGGGGCTTATGTGGAGAAGACAAAAAAGGAGAAAGTCTCACATCAACGAGGCTAATCAATGATCTATGGAGATTCCCATCGATTGATGTTAATGCAAGGAGTAGGGATTGCCATGCAACAGATGCACTAGAGCCATAAATGCATGAAAGCTCAACAAAAGAAACTAAGTGGGTGTGCATCCAACTTGCTTGCTCACGAAGACCTAGGGCATTTGAGGAAGCCCATTGTTGGAATATACAAGCCAAGTTCTATAATGAAAAATTCCCACTAGTATATGAAAGTGACAAAACAAGAGACTTTCTATCATGAAGATCATGGTGCTACTTTGAAGCACAAGTGTGAAAAAAAAGGATAGTAGCATTGTCCCTTTTTTTTGGGTCTTCTCTTTTTTTTAATTGGCCTTTCTCTTTTTTGGGACAATGCTCTATGAATGATGATCATCACACTTCTGTTTATTTACAACTCAATGATTACTAGAACAAAGTATGACTCTATATGAATGCCTCCGGCGGTATACCGGGATAACAATGAATCAAGAGTGACATGTATGAAAAATTATGAATGGTGGCTTTGTCACAAATATAATGTCAACTACATGATCATGCAAAGCAATATGACAATGATGAGCGTGTCATAATAAACGGAACGGTGGAAAGTTGCATGGCAATATATCTCGGAATGGCTATGGAAATGCCATAATAGGTAGGTATGGTGGCTGTTTTGAGGAAGATATAAGGAGGTTTATGTGTGAAAGAGTATCATATCACAGGGTTTGGATGCACCGGCGAAGTTTGCACCAACTCTCAATGTGAGAAAGGGCAATGCATGGTACCGAAGAGGCTAGCAATGATGGAAGGGTAAGAGTGCGTATAATCCATGGACTCAACATTAGTCATAAAGAACTCACATACTTATTGCAAAAATCTACAAGTCATCAAAAACCAAGCACTACGCGCATGCTCTTAGGGGGATAGATTGGTAGGAAAAGACCATCGCTCATCCCGGACCGCCACTCATAAGGAGGACAATCAAAGAACACCTCATATTTCAAATTTGTTACATAACGTTTACCATACGTGCATGCTACGGGACTTGCAAACTTTAACACAAGTATTTCTCAAATTCACAACTACTCAACTAGCACAACTTTAATATCACTACCTCCATATCTCAAAACAATCATCAAGCATCAAGCTTCTCTTATTATTCAGCACACTCATAAGAAAGTTTTTTTACTAGTCTTGAATACCTAGCATATTAGGATTATTTAAGCAAATTACCATGCTATTTAAGACTCTCAAAATAATATAAGTGAAGTATGAGAGAATAATAGTTTCTATAAAACAAAACCACCACCGTGCTCTAAAAGATATAAGTGAAGCACTAGAGCAAAAACTATATAGCTCAAAAGATATAAGTGAAGCGCATAGAGTATTCTAATAATTTCCGAATCATGTGTGTCACTCTCAAAAGGTGTGTCCAGCAAAGATGATTGTAGTAAACTAAAAAGCAAAGACTCAAATCATACAAGACGCTCCAAGCAAAACACATATCATGTGGTGAATAAAAATATAGCTCCAAGTAAAGTTACTGATGGAAGTACACGAAAGAGGGGATGCCTTCCGGGGCATCCCCAAGCTTTGGCTTTTTGGTGTCCTTAGATTATCTTGGGGTGCCATGGGCATCCCCAAGCTTAGGCTCTTTCCACTCCTTGTTCCATAATCCATCAAATCTTTTACCCAAAACTTGAAAACTTCACAACACAAAACTTAACAGAAAATCTCGTGAGCTCTGTTAGCGAAAGAAAACAAAACACCACTTTAAGGTACTGTAATGAACTCATTATTTATTTATATTGGTGTTAAACCTACTGTATTCCAACTTCTATATGGTTTATAAACTATTTTATTAGCCATAGATTCATCAAAATAAGCAAACAACACACGAAAAACAGAATCTGTCAAAAACAGAACAGTCTGTAGTAATCTGTAACTAACGCAAACTTCTGGAACTCCAAAAATTCAGCGAAAATAGGAAGACCTAGACAATTTGTTTATTGATCAGCATCAATTGGAATCAATATTTTATCACGTTCTGGTGATTTTTAACAATTATTTTCGTGAACAGAAAGTTTCTGCAATTTTCAGCAAGATCAAATAACTATCATCCAAGAAGATCCTATAGGTTAAACTTGGCACAAACACTAATTAAAACATAAAAACACATCTAACCAGAGGCTAGATCAAATATTTATTCCTAAACAGAAGCAAAAATAAAAAAACTAAAAATAAAATTGGGTTGCCTCCCAACAAGCGCTATCGTTTAACGCCCCTAGCTAGGCATTGGGATTTCGATGATGCTCACATGAAAGACAAGAATTGAAGCACAAATAGAGCATCATAAAACACATGACAAACACATCTAAGTCTAACATACCTCCTATGCATAGTCATTTTATAAGTAAACAAATTATCATAGCAAGCAAAAATTAGCATATGCAAGGAAGAAGAAAGAGACGATAGCAATCTCAACATGACGAGAGGTAATTTAGTAACATGAAAATTTCTACAACCATATTTTCCTCTCTTATAATAATTACATGTAGGATCATAAGCAAATTCAACAATATAGCTATCATATAAATATTTTGAACACGATCCACATGCATGCAAAGTTGACACTCTTCCGAAATAGTGGGATTAACATTAACTAAAGTCATGACCTCTGCGAGCCCACTTTTAATATTATTGCAAACATTATTATCAATCTTATATACATCATGGGGCTTAAATAAATTTTCAAGATCAAAAGAAGAATCACCCCAATCATGATCATTGCAACAAGTAGTAGACATAGCAAAACTAGCATCCCCAAGCTTGGGGTTTTGCATATTATTACCACAATTGACATCAAGAGAATTTATAGTAAAATCATTGAAAATCATGCTTTTCATCGAAGGAACTATCAAGCATGGGTGCAATAGAAACGATCTCATTTTTAACATAAGGAACTATAGCAAATTCGTCTTCATAAATATTGCTATCATGGCCACAAGAATAGCAAGCATCATGTTCATCAAGGGATATTTCAACCAAATCATCGGAATCATCATTATCTATAGATTCATGCATATCATTATTTTCTTCCAAAGCAATGGTCATTCTTTCAATAAATTCTTGGACATAGACATTATGAGCAAAGTTTTCATTGCAATATTTAAGTATGACGGAATTTTCAGATTTGTTGAGAGTAAAATCATACTTTTCAATTAGAGAAGCAACTTCATGAGCACCCTTAAAAACGACAAATTCTTCAATTTGTTCGCTATCATAGTAACTATAAACACCCTTTTCATAAGAAGATAAGATTTCATTATCATTGAACTCCCATAGGTAGGGAAGGTGTTTTTTACGGTTCTTAGAGCAACAAGTAAAATCACAAATTTCACAAAGATTCCAAGCATAGCATAGCAAACTATTTATATGATACCATAAGAGCTTCCCCTTTTCAGACAAACGATGACACACAAAATAAGCATGCTCATCTAAAGATTTCCCATCAAATAGGCTAGTTGGGGTTTCAGCAGGAGCGCATAAGGATCGAAGATGATCCAAGTAGAACACTTTAAGTGGATCCATATCAATAGACTTTCAGCAAGCGAAGAAGCAAGCATAAAGAAGGCACATTGCAACACGAGCAAACAAGAAGCAAGCAAAAAAGGCGAACGGAAAAGAGAGGGCGAATAAAACGACAAGGGTGAAGTGGGGGAGAGGAAAACGAGAGGCAAATGGCAAATAATGTAATGCGGGAGATAAGGGTTTGTGATGGGTACTTGGTATGTTGACTTTTGTGTAGACTCCCCGACAACGGCGCCAGAAATCCTTCTTGCTACCTCTTGAGCACTGCGTTGGTTTTCCCTTGAAGAGGAAAGGGTGATGCAGCAAAGTAGCGTAAGTATTTCCCTCAGTTTTTGAGAACCAAGGTATCAATCCAGTAGGAGGCCACGCATGAGTCCCTCGCACCTACACAAACAAATAAATACTCGCAACCAACGCAATAAAGGGGTTGTCAATCCCTTCACGGTCACTTACGAGAGTGAGATCTGATAGATATGATAAGATAATATTTTTGGTATTTTTATGATAAAGATGCAAAGTAAAGAAAACAAAATAAAAACGGCGCCCGAAATAGCTTGTTGTCGGGAGATTAAATATGATGGAAAATAGACCCGGGGGCCATAGGTTTCACTAGTGGCTTCTCTCAAGAGCATAAGTATTACGGTGGGTTAACAAATTACTGTTGAGCAATTGACAGAATTGAGCATAATTATGAGAATATCTAGGTATGATCATGTATATAGGCATCACGTCCGAGACAAGTAGACCAACTCCTGCCTGCATCTACTACTATTACTCCACACATCGACAGCTATCGAGCATGCATCTAGAGTATTAAGTTCATAAGAACAGAGTAACGCTTTAAGCAAGATGACATGATGTAGAGGGATAAACTCATGCAATATGATATAAACCCCATCTTGTCATCCTCGATGGCAACAATACAATATGTGCCTTGCTGCCCCTATTGTCACTGGGAAAGGACACCGCAAGATTGAACCCAAAGCTAAGCACTTCTCCCATTGCAAGAAAGATCAATCTAGTAGGCCAAACCAAACTGATAATTCGAAGAAACTTGCAAAGATAACCAATCATACATAAAAGAATTCAGAGGAGATTCAAATATTGTTCATAGATAAACTTGATCATAAACCCACAATTCATCGGTCTCAACAAAGACACCGCAAAAGAAGATTACATTGGATAGATCTCCACAAGAGAGGGGGAGAACATTGTATTGAGATCCAAAAAGAGAGAAGAAGCCATCTAGCTAATAACTATGGACCCGAAGGTCTGAGGTAAACTACTCACACATCATCGGAGAGGCTATGGTGTTGATGTAGAAGCCCTCCGTGATCGATGCCCCCTCCGGCGGAGCTCCGGAAAAGGCCCCAAGATGGGATCTCACGGGTACAGAAGGTTGCGGCGGTGGAATTAGGTTTTTGGCTCCGTATCTGGTACTTTGGGGGTACGTGGGTATATATAGGAGGAAGAAGTACGTCGGTGGAGCAACGTGGGGCCCACGAGGGTGGAAGGCGCGCCCCCTACCTCTTGCCCTCCTGGTTGATGTCTTGACGTAGGGTCCAAGTCCTCTGGATCACGTTTGTTCCAAAAATCACGTTCCCGAAGGTTTCATTCCATTTGGACTTCGTTTGATATTCTTTTTCTGCGAAACTCTGAAATAGGCAAAAAACAACAATTCTGGGCTGGGCCTCCGGTTAATAGGTTAGTCCCAAAAATAATATAAAAGTGTATAATAAAGCCCAATAATGTCCAAAACTGAATATAATATAGCATGGAACAATAAAAAATTATAGATACGGTGGAGACGTATCAGCCACCAAGAAGGAACGATGACCAACATCAAGACGAGGGGGCTAGGGGCTTCCAAGAGCCATGTGCTATCGCCTGCATCTTGGGTGGATCTCAAGCCCTAGCCTCACAGCGCATCTTCAAGCAGTTTGCTCGCTAGGTGAACGCGGTCCTCCCCAAGCTCGAGGCCACACGCCCGCTCAGGTGGTCCAAGTGCGCCATCACTTTCAGTTCGGCAGATCAACTCAAGTGTGCAGCAACCGCTGGCGCTCTCCTGATGCTTTGTTCACCCATCATTAGCAACATACAAGTCACCAAGACCCTCATCGACGGTGGCGCCGGGATCAATGTCCTGTCCGTCGAGACGTTCGACAGCCTTCAAGTGCCATACGATCAGCTTCAGCCTACCCAAGCCCTTCTCAGGAGTGACCAACAGCTCCACCACGCCGTTGGGACAGGTCCGCCTTCCCATCACCTTCGGAGAACGCAACAATTACCGCACCGAGCTCATCGACTTCGACGTCGCTCGCAGCCGTCTGCCATACAATGCCATCCTCGGGTACCCGGCCCTGGCAAAGTTCATGGCCGTGATGCACCACGGCTACAACGTCCTCAAGATGCTAGGAAGCGGTGGGATCATCACAGTCCCCTGCGAAGAAAGAGATGCGGTGTGCTCCCTCGAGCGCGCCTTCCAAGCAGCGTCAATCGAAGACCCCGACAACAATGTAGCTCGGCACCCTCCTGAGGTCGTCCCCAAGAAGAAGAAGCAGCTACTCCATGCTGGACCTCAGGATGGTGGCGTCGCAAGTGGTACTTCGTCAAGACCAGCGCCCGCACCTGGGGCGCCTCCCTCTATCGCATAGGAAGGCGTGCCCGGTGCCCTCCTCGGGTAGGGCTCGGGGGATCTATTCTGGAGGGCCTCGGACCTTGCCAACCTCACGAGGGAGGCGCTCGGGCACCACTTGGAGGCGTGCTTTGCGGCACGCTTCCCTCAGAAGGACGCAAGACGAGGGGCGCCCGACGCTCAGGAGTTCATTGCCGAGACCACACAGGAACTGCAAGACGCTAGAGCCATGCGCGGCGACCGCCGCTCACCGGGCGCAGCTCCCCATCCAGGCGAGGATGCCGGGCTGCGCGTGTGCATCGACGTCCCAGGGCTCAACAGGGCCGCGTCTCAGGAGCTCTTCTGGCCTTCGCACGTGGGGCGCTGTGAGGGCCCACCTCACAGCCATATTCGCATGCCGTTCGGCCTGCCGAGCGTGGCATCTGCCTTCTAGCGCAACTTGCGGAGCATCTTGGCTTCTCAGGAGGCCAGGCACCACGCCGTCCTGATGGAGATGGAGACAGTACTCAAGGAACCACCTGGACCCTCAGGGCCGCCCGAGGCTCAGGACCCTTGTGGCTCGTGAGAAGCAACTCCTTCGCCACACGCCTTCAGCTGCTCCAGCATCCCTTCTACAACGGAACCAGGTGACATTTTCCATGTTCATTTAGCTGGGAGCGCCCCTCGGGCTGCATCATTCCCAGGCCGCGTGGGTCCGTCCCTGTGGCATGTATCCTTTTTATGCCTTTAGCTTACCTTGTTGGGGGCACCCCTCGGGCTGCATCATCCCCAAGCCGCTCGGGTCCAGCCCAGTGGCATGTATCGTTCATGCATTTACTTGAGCTAGTTTGCTTTCCATGCTTAATCTATCTATGACTATCACCTGCTTGATTGTCACCCACCACGGGAGCCGCTCACACCGGCACGACGCTTGTGCACGGGTCCGTCCCTGCAACACCGACAAATCTGAGTGGTCGAGCTCTAGCCCGTGGCACACCCCTCGCACGTCACCTCACCAGGCCCTCAGTGCCTTCACTCTCTCATGGAGCGACCAGTGGCCGGCCGACAATTATAATGGCGATCCACGCCCTTCCTCGTGCTGACTTGCAGGAACCTCCTAAGGATCACAGCGGGCTGCACTGCGGGCACCCCTTTTCTCCCATGTAATCCGCTTGCGCATTGAAAGGGGGGCTCCTGAGCATCGCGACTCAGGAGCTCTTACTGGCTCTCCAACCCTCACCCCCTGGCCTTGACCGCGGCATCACGACCTGGCATACCAGCGGCGGCTGAGCTTGCTCGAGGGCCGGGACCTGAGGACGCAGGGCACGAAGGAGAGCGTGCGGAAGAGAAGGAGACTCGTACGGGCTTGACCTAGCTGCGCCACGACCGCCAGTGCCCGATTCTGGCGCCTCGCGAGGGACCGACCCGGGACTGCCAAGATAAGTTTCACGCTCGGGTTAACCAATCGCTATGGCATAGAGCTCCAATTTGTGTTGCCTCACTGCGGCAACGTAGTCTCCCTTTCCTACCTCACGACGGTCTCTTGCACGCTAAAGTGGACCTCCTGAGCATCGCGTCTCAGGGGCTCTTACTGGACCTCGGGTCGCTCACCTCCTGGCCTTGACCACGGCATCGTGACCTGGCATACCAGCGACGGCTGAAGCCTGCCTGGGGACCGGGACCTACCAGCGTAGAGCACAAGGCCGCCGCAAGGTTGGAAAGGGGAAACCGAGCTGGAACGGGACACGCGCACGCACAATTTCATAGTAAGGATAATATCAACAAAGGACATTGCGGACCCTTTACACGCCCCGTCGGGGCCCTTCTCGATTCCTCGCAGGGAACAAAAGAAAGGAAATTCAAGGAGCCCTGTCTACCCACGCCAGTGCGGCCGACGCCATCATCAACAGTGGGCCATGGGTGGCCGGTGCCAACCCCATCCAGATCAGCGACGGCGGCGGTCGGACGCTCCAGCCTTGCTCCGGGCGCGGCGAAAGCTCGGGGGCACGTAGCTGTCGTCGCTCGTCTCTGGAGTCTCGTAGAGCTCGGGAGAGTCGCCAGACTCCCAAGCATCGCTGCTGCTGCTGGAGGAATCGCTGGCGGGGTGGTCCTGACGGCCCCTTCTGGAGCAGCACTCCAAGCGGCGGCCTTCCGCATCGAAAATCTTGAAGGACAGTGTGGAAGCGCCGTCGTACTTGAAGTGGATCGCGAGGGCGCCTTCCGCACGGCACGCTCGAGCAATCTCACCCCAGCCCTGAGTCATGAAGATCTTGCCCGAAGAGACGTCTTCAACTTCCGCTCCGGTCGCTGGCACGTCACAGTCGGTGTGCTGCAGCCAAAGCTCGAGGGGCCCCCTCGACGGCATCTCGGCAGAGAAGGAAGGGAAGCGGATGCAAGTACTCGGAGGCATCGCCGCCCACAGTACGAGTTCGCGCGAGGAGTCCACGGGGTGGACTCCGGGGGCGACGACGCGCACCATCGCTGTGCAACGACCATGGCTGCGGCGCGGGCGGCACTGCTCGCTGTCTCTTCCTCCTGAGCCCACGGCTTGGGCGTACAGGGTTAACGGATATCCAGGAGGAGGCCGCTCACACCAAGGCCTTGTCACCTCCTGCATCACCGCCAGTCCCGACGATGGGCCAGCCTCTTCTTGAGCGGGAGCGGCCCTGGCTCATCGCGGGGAGTCTTTCCCTTCTCCGCGGCGGAAAACTTTCGGATGGGCGCCATTGATGTCGCTACTAGCAATGGAGCAGAGGGGGAGAAGCAAGCGGAATGGGAAGAGATGGGCGACGGGGGCTCAGCCCCCCTCCCCATTTATAGCAGGAGAAGACCAACCAGCACCCCCACGATCACCGGTAATGATGGTTTTTCTTTGCATGCAGCAGAGACTCATCAAATCGGGCAGTTGCCGAGGCGGCGTGGGGAAGCGGAGACGCCCACGTCCAATCAACTGCCACGCGTCGACCAAGGCCGCAGGCTATTGGGGCCCGCGGCGCTCCGCACTTGCCCTTTGGCTTCGCCTCGAGGCCAAGTCCGAGCGCGCCTTGGGCCCGGGGGCTACTATCGGCATTTTGGGAATGGGGGTCCCCAGACTTGCCTGCCTGCGGCCCACGGCGTGGCTCCACGAGTGGGCCCGTACGACCCATCTTCACCAACAAGCACTCAAGACCCTCGCGAGGCGGACGACACAAGACCTCCTCGGGAGTGGCCTCACCAGGCTGGCTCACGAGGGGCGGAGAGATCAAGGCAAGGCAAACCTTGCGAGGTTCTCATGACGTGAGCCATGACGACCAAGGCCAGGCAAGCGCCAGGCGGGCACCAGCGCACACAGTGTCCTTGTTTCCTCTTTGGTGCTAAGGAGGCAAGCGCAGGCGAGGGATTCCGAGGCATCAGGCAAAGGTTTCCATATCGGTGTAACGAGACCAAGACCAGCAGGACGGCAAGACGGAGGTCGCCGTGGAGCCCAAGACGGCGTCACCACCAGAGCCTTTGACAGGCGAAGACTACTTTTGTCAGGATAAGCTGTACTAGCTGTCCCGTTTCAAATTGGCCGTTGTTGGCTCCCTTCCCGCTCAATATTTGGAAGAGGACCAGGGCCTCTATAAAGGGCTAGCCACCACAGTAGAGGGCATCGGATCCTCACCTACCAGAACTCACCTCGAGCGATCCTCACACCCACCAAGCACAAGAACACCTCCCCTTAGGAGTCTGTTCTTCCCCTTGTACTGTTCATTCTCAGCCCAAGAGGGAATCCACCACCACCAAACTGGAGTAGGGTATTACACCACAATGGTGGCCCGAACCAGTATAAATCTTGTCTTCCCGTGTGTTGTGAGTTCGTCGTGCCTAGATTAGAGATTACGATGCATTCCATTGCCTCCCCATGAACACGACGCAGTTTCTCCGTTTCGACCCAGCCGGCTGGCTTCCGATGAACAGGATTAGTCGCTATACGCGTTAGAGATCCTGCCCGTATGTACGTACGTAGCCGTATTTACTATCTTGCAGCGTGGTCGTACGTACGTGTACACGATATAGACGGGACTGCGTGACATGCTACGTCGGCGCCTCTACTTCAACACGTGCCGCTCCTTACTCGGCCACAGTACGTTGCTGCAGAGACACCGATCGACCGCTATGTACGTACACGTTCGCGGTCGGACAGATAACGCTACCTTCGCTTCAACCTGGTGGGTCCCAGCGGTCAGGGGGTAAGAAGGCAGTTCCTTCCATGCGAAGATAAAGCTGGTGGGTCCCAGCTGTCGGGGGGAACATTCTTTTCGCAAAATACAAAGGCCCTTCCGGTAGGTCCGAGGTGTCAGGTGGAGGAATCATTATTTTGCGTGCAATAAGGAGGCACTTCCTTGCGTGCGGCCATGGAGCCAGCTGTCAGCCTCTCCACTTATAGTCCTCTTATGATGGCTGTCGTTTGTTGACCGTGTTGACAACGCCGTACCGCGCGAGAGCACCAAGGTGGTGGACGACGGCGCGACCTAGGAAGGGAACGAGAACGACCCGAAGCCGGGGAATATGCACCAATGGATGGCCACGCGGAGGGGAGTACGAGGGTTGACTGCTTCGGCTGCGGTTTGAGGCTGCCGTCTCCGGAGAATAATAGGGGGTGTGGGTGAGTAGAGGGAAGGCCTGGCCAGTAGTAGTATGGTCGGGCAGTGAGGCCTGCGCGGCAGCACAGCTGGCCACGGGAGGCTGGAGCAGGCGATACAGCGGGCGCTGGTTTGGGCGGCTGGAGCAACAAGACCAGAGGTTGAAGACGCAGCTTGGCCATTGGATTAACATCGAACGGTCAGTGCAGCTAGAATCGTTTATTGAGTAAGTTGACAAAGCCCCGCATACGCATTAACTTAGTAGGCCCACAAGTCAGCCTCTGATATGTCCATTTTGCATCATGTTTTCTTACTATTATTTATGATGTTTTTATCCATAATAATTCTTTTTGGAGTAATGCTAATGCCTTTTCTCTCATAATATGCAAGGCATACACAAAGAGGGAGAATTCTGGCAGCTGGAAATCTGGACCTGGAAAAGCTACGCTAGGCCACCTATTCTGCACAACTCCAAACAAGCTGAAACTTCACGGAGATTTTTTTATCAAATATATGAGGAATATTGGAGCGAATAACTACTAGAGGGGGCCCACCAGGTGGGCACAACCCACCTGGGCGCGCCAGGGAGCCCAGGTGCACCTTGGTGGGTTGTGCTCACCTAGGCCCACCTCCGGTGCCCATCTTCTGGTATTTAGGTCATTTTGACGTAAAAAAATAAGGAGAGGACTTTCGGGATGGAGCGCAGCCGTCTTGAGGCGGAACTTGGGCAGGAGCACTTTTGCATTCCGGTGGAGCAATTCCGCCGGGGGAACTCCCCTCCTGGAGGGGGAAATCATCATCCTCGTCATCACCAACAACTCTCCCATCTTGGGGAGGGCTATCGTCATCAACATCTTCAACATCACCATCTCATCTCAAACCCTAGTTCATCTCTTGTGTTCTGTCTTGTTACCGGAACTATAGATTTGTGCTTGTGGGTGACTAGTAGTGTTTATTACATCTTGTAGTTGATTACTATATTGTTTATTTGGTGGAAGATTATATGTTCAGACCCAATATGCTATTTAATACCCCTTCGATCTTGAGCACGATTATCATTTATGAGTAGTTACTTTTGTTCTTGAGGTCACGGGAGAAATCATGTTGCAAGTAATCATGTGAACTTCATATGTGTTCGATATTTTGATAGTATGTATGTTGTGATTCCCTTAGTGGTGTCATGTGAACGCCGACTACATGACACTTTACCACATTTGGGCCCAAGGGAATGCATTGTGGAGTATCAATTAGATGATGGGTTGCGAGAGTGACAGAAGCTTAAACCCAGTTTATGTGCTATTCCATAAGGGGCCGATTGGATCCAAAAGTTTAATGCTATGGTTAGAATTTATTATTAATACTTTTCTCGTAGTTGCGGATGCTTGCAGGGGGGTTAATCATAAGTAGGGGGTTGTTCAAGTAAGAACATCACCTAAGCACCGGTCCACCCACATATCAAATTATCGAAGTAGCGAACACAAATCGAACCAACATGGTGAAAGTGACTAGATGAAATTCTCGTGTACCCTCAAGAACGCTTTGCTTATCATAAGAGACCGTTTTGGCCTGTCCTTTGCCTCAAATGGATTGGGCTACCTTGCTGCACTTTTTCTACTACTATCATTACTTGCTCGTTACAAATTACCTTGCTATCAAACTACTCTGCTACTTACAATTTCAGCACTTGTAGACATTACCTTGCTGAAAACCACTTGACATTTCCTTCTACTCCTTGTTGGGTTCGACACACTTACTTATCGAAAAGAGCTACAATTGATCCCCTATACTTGTGGGTCATCAAGGCTATTTTCTGGCATGGTTGCCGGGGAGTGAAGCGCCTTTGGTAAGTGGAATTTGGTAAGGAAACATTTATATAGTGTGCTGAAATTTATTGTCACTTTTTACTATGGAAAACAATCCTTTGAGGGGTTTCATCGGGGTATCTTCACCTCGACCCGAACCATAATTAGCTACCCCTCAACCTACTACACCTACTGAAAATATTGAATATGAAATTCCTTTGGGTATGATAGAACAACTGCTAGCTAATCCTTATGCAGGAGATGGAACCGAACATCCTGATATGCACTTGATATATGTAGAACAAATTTGTGGATTGTTTAAGCTTGCAGGTTTACCCGGAGATGAATTTATGAAGAAGGTTTTCCCTTTATCTTTGAAGGGAAAATCATTGGCATGGTATAGGCTATGCGATGATATTGGATCATGGAATTGGAATCGATTGAAATTGGAGTTCCATCAAAAAATTTATCCTATGCATCTAGTTCATTGTGATCGGAATTACATATATAATTTTTGGCCTTGTGAAGGAGAAAGTATCGCTCTAGCTTGGGGGAGGATTAAGTCAATGTTATATTCATGTCCCAATCATGAGCTCTCAAGAGAAATTATTATCCAGAATTTTTATGCTCAGCTTTCTCGTAATGATCAAACCATGCTTGATACTTATTGTGCTGGTTCTTTTATGATGAAGACTATTGAATTCCGGTGGGATCTTTTGGAAAGAATTAAACGTAACTCTGAAGATTGGGAACTCGACGAAGGTAAAGAGTCAGGTATTAAACTTAAGTATGATTGTGTTAAATCTTTTATGAATATATATGCTTTTCAAAAGTTTAGCACTAAATATGGACTTGACTCTGAGATAGTAGCCTCCTTTTGTGAATCATTTGCTACTCATGTCGATCTCCCTAAAGATAAGTGGTTTGAATATGATCCACCTACTAAAGAAGAAATTAAAGAACCGGTACCAATTAAAGAAGAAACCATAATTTATAATGTTGATCTAGTTGTTTCTTCTGCTTATATTGAGAAACCACCTTTCCCTGTTAGGATAAAGGAACATGCTAAAGTTTCATCTGTGGTTAACAAAAGCTATATTAGAACACCTAAACCTGATGAACAAATCAAAGTAGAACCTAGTGTTGCTATGGTTAAAGATCTCTTGGAAGAAGATATGGATGGGCATGTTATTTACTTCTGCGAAGAAGCTGCTAGAATTGTCAAACCTGATAAAAAGGATAAACATAGACTTGTTGTTGGCATGCCCTTTGTCTCAGTTAAAATAGGAGATCACGGTTATCATGGTTTATTGGACATAGGTGCTAGTGTGAGTGCTATTCCTTACACCTTATATCAAGAAATTATGAATGACATAGCACCCGCAGAGATAGAAGACATAGATGTTACTATTAAGCTTGCTAATAGACACACTATATCACCAATTGGGATTGTTAGAGATGTTGAAGTCTTGTGTGGGAAAATAAAATGCCCTACTGATTTTCTTGTTCTTGGTTCCCCACAAGATGACTTTTGTCCCATTATGTTTGGTAGACCTTTCTTGAACAACGTTAATGCTAGAATAGACTGTGAGAAACAAATTGTCGGTGTTAGTTTTGGTGATGAGTCTCATGAGTTTAATTTTTCCAAGTTTAGTAGAAAGCTTCATGAAAAAGAATTGCCTAGTAGGGATGAAATAATTGGTCTTGCTTCGATTGCTGTACCACCTACTGATCCTTTAGAACAATATTTGCTAGACCATGAAAATGATTTTCATATGCATGAAAGAAATGAAATAGATAAGATTTTCTTTGAACAACGTCCTCTGCTTAAACACAATTTGCCTATTGAAAATCTAGGAGGTCCTCCTCCACCTAAAGGTGATCCTGTGTTTGAATTAAAACAATTGCCAGACACTTTGAAATATGCTTATCTTGATGAAAAGAAGATATATCTTGTTATTATTAGTGCTAACCTTTCAGAACATGAAGAAGAAAGATTATTAGAAGTTCTAAGGAAGCACCGAGCTGCTATTGGGTATACTCTTGATGATTTAAAGGGCATTAGTCCCACTCTATGTCAGCATGAAATTAATATGGAACCTGATGCTAAACCCGTTGTTGATCACCAACGTCGGTTAAATCCGAAAATGAAGGAAGTGGTAAGAATGGAAATCTTAAAACTTCTGGAAGCAGGTATAATATATCCCATAACTGATAGTAGATAGGTAAGTCCTGTTCATTGTGTCCCCGAGAAAGGAGGTATTACTGTTGTTCCTAATGATAAGAATGAACTTATTCCACAAAGAATTGTTACAGGCTATAGAATGGTAGTTGATTTTAGAAAATTAAACAAAGAAACTAGAAAAGATCATTACCCTCTGCCTTTTATTGATCAAATGCTAGAAAGATTATCTAAGCACACACATTTTTGCTTCCTTGATGGATATTTTGGTTTTTCGCAAAATCTTGTTTCTCAACCTGCTCAAGAAAAGACCACTTTTACTTGTCCCTTTGGAACTTATGCTTATAGATGTATGCCTTTTGGTTTATGCAATGCACCTGCTACCTTTCAAAGATGTCTGACTAATATATTCTCTGACTTTTTTGAAAAGATTGTTGAGTTTTTCGTGGATGACTTCTCTGTTTATGGGAAGTCTTTTGACGATTGCTTAAGCAACCTTGATCGAGTTTTGCAGAGATGCGAGCAAACAAATCTTGTCTTGAATTGGGAGAAGTGTCACTTTATGGTTAATGAAGGTATTGTCTTGGGTCATAAAATTTCTGAAAGAGGTATTGAAGTGGACAAAGCTAAGGTTGATGTGATTGAGAAAATGCCATGTCCTAAAGATATCAAAGGTATTCGTAGTTTCCTAGGTTACGCTGGTTACTATAGGAGATTTATCAAAGATTTTTCTAAAATTTCTAGGCCTCTTACGAGTCTTTTGCAAAAGGATATTCCTTTTGTTTTTTATGATGATTGTTTAGAAGCCTTTGAAACACTCAAGAAAGCCTTAATTTCTGCACCTATCGTTCAACCACCTGATTGGAACTTGCCTTTTGAAATTATGGGTGATGCTAGTGATTATGCTGTAGGTGCTATTCTAGGACAAAGAGTTGATAAGAAACTGAATGTTATTCATTGTGCTAGTAAAACTCTAGACAGTGCTCAAAGAAACTATGCAACTACTGAAAAAGAATTCTTAGCAGTGGTGTTTGCTTGTAATAAATTTAGACCTTATATTGTTGCTTCGAAAGTAATTGTTCACACAGACCATGCTGCGATTAAATATCCTATGGAAAAGAAAGATGCTAAACCTAGACTTATTCAATGGGTCCTCTTGCTACAAAATTTGATTTACATATCACTGATAGAAAAGGAGCTGAGAACCCCGTAGCTGATAATCTGTCCTGATGAGCAGTTAGCTGCAATAAATGTTGCTCATAATACTCCTTGGTATGCTGACTATGCTAATTACATTGTTGCTAAATATTTACCACCTAGCTTTACTCATCAACAAAAGATAAAATTCTTCTATGATTTAAGACACTACTTTTGGGATGACCCCATCTTTATAAAGGAGTAGATGGTATTATTAGACTTGTGTACCTGAGCATGACCAGGGACAAATCCTACGGAAATGTCACTCCAAAGCTTACGGAGGGCATCATGCTGGAGATAGAACTGCTCACAAGGTATTGCAATCTGGATTTTATTGGCCTACTCTCTTCAAGGATGCCCGTAAGTTCGTCTTATCTTGTGATAAATGCCAAAGAATAGGTAATATCGGTAAGCGTCAAGAAATGCCTATGAATTATTCACTTGCTGTTGAACCATTTGATGTTTGGAGATTTGATTACATGGGACCTTTTCCTTCCTCTAATGGGTATACACATATTTTGGTTGCTGTTGATTATGTTACTAAATGGGTAGAAGCTATTTCAACCAGTAGTGCTGATCACAACACCTCTATTAAAATGCTTAAGGAAGTTACTTTCCCAAGGTTTGGAGTCCCTAGATATTTAATGATTGATGGTGATTCACACTTTATTCATGGTGCTTTCCGTAAAATGCTTGCCAAGTATGATGTTAACCATAGGATTGCATCACCTTATCATCCTCAGTCTAGTGGTCAAGTTGAACTTACCAATAGAGAAATAAAATTAATCTTGCAAAAGACTGTCTATAGGTCCTGGAAGAATTGGTCTAAGAAATTAGATGATGCACTTTGGGCTTGTAGAACAGCATATAAAAATCCTATGGGTATGTCTCCTTATAAAAAGGTTTATTGAAAAGCTTGTCATTTGCCTCTTGAGTTCGAACATAAATCTTATTGGGCAATCAAAGAACTCAATTATGATTTCAAACTTGTCGGTGAAAAGAGGTTATTTGATATTAGCTCATTAGATGAATGGAGAAACCAAGCTTATGAAAATGCAAAATTATTCAAAGAAAAAGTTAAAAGATGGCATGATAAAAGAATCCAAAAGCGTGAGTTTAAAGTCGGAGAATATGTTCTTTTGTACAACTCTCGTTTCAGATTCTTTGCGGGAAAACTCCTCTCTAAATGGGAAGGCCCCTATGTTATCGAGGAGGTTTATCGGGCTGGAGCCATCAAAATGAATAATGCCAAAGGTACTAACCCGAAGGTTGTCAATGGGCAACGAATAAAACATTATATCTCAGGTATGCCCATTAATTTTGAAAGTAATATTATCCAAACTTTGACACTGGAAGAACACATAAAAGAGTCCTTCCGGAACACTCTAGAATCGTGAAAATAAGGAGGTATGTGATACGGTAAGTAAACGGACTACGAAAAATCCGCAAAAATATTTTTTCTCAGTTTTGGAATATTTAGAAAAATAGGAAAATAAGAAACTTTCAGGAAGCATACCCTGGTGGGCACAAGACACCAGGGCGCGCCAAGCCAGGCGCGCCTAGGTGGGTTGTGCCCATCTGGGGTACCTTCCGGACTCCGTTTTTCTATAGTTTGCTTGTACCCCAAGAAAAAAATCTTTATATACTCCCCGAACCTTTTGACCACCGTATCGCGGAGAAATCCTCTGTTTTATTTTCTTGCTGTTTTCGACCAGATCTTTCAAGCCAGGCATCATGTCTTGCTCGGTGAAGAGGGAGGAACCCACGGATGCTGTCAAGGGAGACAAGGGCATGGAGGCTACCGTAGATCCACCCTCGGTGGCAGAACAAGTACTGCCGGCCGAGGAGGAAGAAGAATATATCCTTAACCCTTACCTTGCTCATCTTACCCCTACTGAGATTGAAGCCTTTCGCGTCATTGAAATAGTTCCCGTGCAAAATAAGTATCTCACTCGCGAAAATATTCTGCATCAAGAGCATATCATCCACCTCCGGAGCGCCATTCGTCGATTGGAGAATCTCTTGATCCTTAAGGATATAATCGCTTCATCACCACCACCATCTTCTTCATCACCAAAAGATAATTGAGTACCGGGTATGGGCACTCCCCTTGGCTTTCGCCAAGCTTGGGGGAGGTGCCCCGGTATCATATCATCCCCACTATCTTTTGCCTTTACTTATTTTAGTTTGATCTTTTGCTTTAGATGAATAAAAGTTTAGTTCGATACTTTCTTTTTGGGAGTTTGCTTAGTGATCTATCCTTGTAATCGTGTGCAAGATATATAATAAAGTTTAGTGTGAGTTTTTGCTTTCTTTATTTTCATGTTGCAAATAAAAAGAAAGGAAATAAATAGAAGGAAAGGATATAAATAAAAAGAAAGGAAATAAATCAAGAAGATCATATACTAATCTTATGGTAGGTGATGGCACCACATAAGGAAAAGTATAAGTAGAAAATTTTATTAGAGATTGACAAACACATCTTAGTCAGTGATGCAACTCATGAAAGAATTAATAAGGGAAGAGAAGATTCTCATATAAATATAATATCCTAGAAATCTTTTGTGATTGAGAGCCCCATCAAAATATTATATGCCAAAATTGTTGATGTTGGACAAGGAAGACAACTTAATGATTTATGTTTGTTCATATTCACATAGATGTCATATTGTCATAGATCCTTTAACATGTGGTGCTTGCCCCCTATCTTGCTAGCCAAAAATTCCGCACTAAGTAGAGATACTACTTGTGCATCCAAAAACCCTTAAACCCAAATCTTATTTTCAAGTGTCCACCGTACCTACCTAGGGATCGAGCAAGATCCCTCAAGTAAGTTGTCATCGGTGCAAAAAGGCAATAAAAATTGCTTCTAAATGTGTGAGATCATTTAGTGTAAGAGAAAATTGAGCGTTGCACGAACTTGTGATGGTGAAGAATAAAAGCGACAGACTGCATAATAAACACTACAAAAAATACACTTCCGTGATGATACGTGTTTGTCACGGTAGGTCACGTTTTCTGTCATGCATGTACATCCATGACAAATTTATGATAGAATCAAGATAGTCATACCTGTGTTGTCGTAGAAGTGTTCCATGACATTACCAAACTTATCATCACGGAAGTGTCCACTTCCATGACGATAAATCGCGCGTCATGGAAGTGCTTTCGTCAAGGGTGACCGACATGTGGCATCCACCGTAATGGGACGCCGTTAAGCTATCGGGTCCGGTTTTGGATCCGATAACCCGCTAACAGCCCGGACCAATGAGGATTTTCCACGTGTAAAATTCTCATTGGCCGGAGGAAACACGTGTTGCCTCACCGTTGGGACAGATGTCATCCATTCATTGGATAGGAGGCGCCTATGATATGTCAACACGTGGCACGGCCCAAGAGAGGCCCATTCCGGTGAAAAGGCCGACTGGTTTGACTTGGTGAAAAGGTAACGGGCCGGCACACGGAAAGCCTGTTAATGGCATGTTCGCATATAGCCCATTTATGGCCCGCTAACTCACGGCCCGTTACAACCTACCCGAATTAAGCCCAGTAGCTTCATCTAGGCCTTCCAATATGATTCCAGCCCATTGTAACTTTCGGTCCATGTATGGCCCATGATGTCTTTCGGCCCATACGAGACCATTGGTAACTCTTGGCCCATTAACAACCCGTTGTGAATCTGGCCTGCAATGAACAGTGTACCCCTTTATACCCGTTAACGGCCCATTATTCCATTGGGTCGTTTCCAACTCGTGTTATCTTGCGGCCTTCTCAGGGCCCATTTATTCTTGGGCTCATTTCCAGCATTCGGTTACTTACGGACCGTCATTGGACTTTTCTGCCTGTGGGACAAATTCAGCCCGCGGTTACAATCGGCCCGTTTGCGGCCCGTTACTCCGTTGGACCGTTTTCATAATGTCATCAAATACGGCCGATTAACGACGGCCTGTTATTGTCGGCCCATGAATAGACGATTCCAAATCTAGCCCGTTTACGGCCCATAATACGGTCTGTTATTGGCCCATGTTTGGCCTATCAATCATAATGCACGTAGAAGGCCCATTGATGCTACGGCCCGTAGAAGGCCCATTGATGATACGGACCGTAGAAGGCCCATTCTTTCTACGGCCCTAAGAAGGCCCATTGTTTGTACGGCCCGTAGGAGGCCCATGGTAACTGCAGTAAATATGTAGCCCATGGTTATTGTGGCCTAGTTTTAAAAAAATAGGTTATTGCGGCCACTAGCAAACCGTGAAAAAAGAACTGCACTGACTACAAGCAAACAAATAAACAAGACAACAAGGAAATAAATAAGCAAGCAACTTACGCTAGGCTATCACGGCTATTACACATATTACATCCACTGGGCATCAAAGTTCGCCACCAGTGCAAATATAGGGAACAAAGCAGCATATCATATACACTGGTTGTCAAAGTTGGCGACCAGTGCAAATAAACGCCACAGCAAAACAAGTCCAGAAATGAAACCACTTCAGATGAGCTCAAGAAACAATATCCTGGGTACCCATAATGCTGCCAAGATGCTTAGCAAGCTTATTAACTTTCTCTTGTTTGGCGCTTAAATCCTCCAGCACTTGTTGTTGCACCAGAAAGTATGCATCTGAATTCTGCAGGGACTTCCTCAGTCCTTCGGCTTCCTGTCGCATAACATCTGATAGATGTCTTTCATCTTGAAGTTGAGACTCAAGAAGCCAAACTGATTCAGGCAGCGAGTTCGAAGAGCTGATGCCAGCAGTAGTAGCCAGTAACTCGAACACTACATCAAGACATGACTTTGGGGTTGTCTCAGTGTCTTCAATATAGTTTTTATCAGCTTTCTTGGAGACCAACAGGGATGTCTCACTATCTTGAACCTTATCTGCATTACTTCCTTTACCATTGCATAACAGGGTACTCTTCTCCAATATGTTATGTGCGTTCTAAAAGAGAAACAAACAAACACATCACAGGTTTACAATGTAGCATATGACTCATTTTGGTAAACCAGTTCAGTAGTAAGGTGGACAGGATAACAGCATGAAACAAACATATATCAATGTAGTATGGTCACTGTATGGTCTATATCATTCTAGTTTATGTTGGCAAATCAAGATATATACAGTTTGAATCATATCTATTTAAGACAAAGCAGCATTGACAGAATATAAGTGTGGGAAACTACACAACAATAACAACACTTGTAATGTGCATGGCATGAGAACATAACTGTTTATTCAATTGAAACTGAAATCAACATAGAGCAAGTTACAACAGCAAACACGTTAAAGAAACAGGTTTAAAACATACCTGTTGCGCCATTGGAGTTTCAATTGCATCCTTCAATTTGAAATTACTTGGTATGAGTAAATACAGTGATGCAAGAGCAAAGTAGTATGAACCATAGCTACGGAACCAGACCTGAGAACAATTCTTCTTTTTCTTTAAGCGTTGACTTGGGGTTCGGAGTGGTGGTCCTCATGCTTTGGGCACTGCAGTTGCCTTACTAACTGCTCGTGTTTGGGTGCTCTGTGGTGGAGATGGTGCTGTGTCAACTGGAACTGGGTTACTATCTGCTGGGGTTGGGGTTAGAAGGGGTGTAACTGGTTCTCTGTCCAACTGGGTAGGGGTACAATCTGCATGAGTCTGAGTTGTGTGTGGTGGGGCTGGTTCTTGGGCAAGTACAACCGTTGTTCTATCTGCATCGACAGGTAGCACAATCTTTTCTGAAGACCGTGTTTTTACTCCCACAGATACTGCCATCGCCCCCTCCAATTGAAATGGCTGATAAACAAGAAAAGTAATTGAATGTACAGACATTGTAAGATAGACAGGTGCAATGGATAGTAGGGAAGAAAACAGGGCATGAAATAATTCACATTTATGTTGTCTAACCAAACAGAATAGCAGGACATAATTTCACATATATGATGGCTAATTAAACAGGATAGAATGACAAAATTTCAAACGTATGATGGCTAACTAAACAGGATAGAATGACATAATTCAAAATATGATGACTATGTAAACAGGATGAGATGATATAACTATGTTATGTCTTTAGAAAATGGGTTGGCATGCCATAATTCAAATACATGCTGTCTATGTAAACATCTTGGCATGATATAATTCAAATATATGATTTATATACTAAGAAAGTGAGCAGAGAGCAATCACATATATGATGTGTCAACTAAGGAGATGGCATTCAATATTGTGCATATGATGTAAAAACTAAGCATTGCAGTACAACATATGCATGATATGAGTAATATAACCCTGCCAAGTTTGAGCATACACCTCAGGGGGATAATAGGACTGGTCATCTGCCTCTGAATCCTCCTCTGAAGAGCTATCTGTAACCAGCAAGATATCTGCTTCAGCAGGTAGCATTGTCTGCTGTGAAGACCTTGTTTTCACTCCAGATTTCTCCATCACCAACTCAAATGGCTGATGCACAGGAAGAGCAGTTGAATATACAAACATTGTCGACAAATGCAACGAGAAATACAAAAAAAGGACGGCATGATATAATTCACATATATGACGCTTGGCTAAATAGCATGGCATTGCATAATTCACATATATAATGCCTTGCAACAAGATAGCATTGCATAATTCACATATATAATGTCTTGCAACAAGATGACATCGCATACTTCACATATATGGTAATTAGACACTAAATAGGTGGCATTCACACAAAGCATGTCTAAACTAAGCAAATGACATAGCAATGCAAGATACCATACGCACGATATGAGCAACATAACCTGCCAAGTTAGAGCATGCACCTCGGGGGGAAATAGGACTGGTCATCTATCTCTGAATCCTCCTCTGAGGAACTATCCGTAACCAGGAAGACATGCGCTTTGTCAGATAGCATTGTCTGCTCTAAAGACCTTGTTTCCACTTCAGATTTTTCCATGACCGTGCTGAATGGCTGATGCACAGGAAGAGTAATTGAATGTACTAAAATTGTTGACAAATTTAACACATAATAAAAAAATGATGGCATGATATAATTCACATATAAGATGACTGGCTAACCAGGGTGGCATTGCAAAATTCACATATATGATGCCTGGCTAAAGAAGATGGCATTGCATGATTCACATATACGATAAAGAAACTAAACAGATGGGATTGACACAAAGCATGTCTAAACTAAGCAGATGACATATTTGATGTATCCAGTAAGCAGTGCAAGGCACCATATGCATGATATTACCAACATCAGCATGCCAAGTTAGATCAAAGATCTCAGGGGGTAAATAGGAGTGATCTTCTCCTTCGGAATCCCCCTCAGAACAGTTATCTTCATCTTGATTATGATCCGAAATGGGCGGAGGGGGGTTGCCTTTGCGCCCACCATGGAGCGACGTCTGCATGAAATTTTATTGCCATGCACGGCTCGTCTCTTTTGCTCTACATGTTCAGTTCCATTGTGTACAATAACTGACATGCGTAGGAATAAAACATAGTGAGATTATGTAAGGAGTGCATGCACAAATCCAGAGTGATGGTAGCAAACTGTGGATAGACCCAATACAAATGATAGCAGGCAGATAATAACTTTAGTTAAAAAAATACAGATAATGGCTCCTTTAGTGTTTGTTTGCATCCAACATGAAACTCATAGTAGACACCCGAGATTAACCAGATAGTAGAGAGATAGTACTGATTGCTGCCCCAATATGTACCCCACAACCATTTAAAAAAATCAAGTTTCAGCATTAGTTCGGACCTGACTCGGAGTCTAATAGGTGAACACGACGATAAAGTAACATGTCATCATATTAAGCGATGCATAACGTAAGCAGACACGGAAGAGTGCGACCTCTCTTGTGGACCCATGTAGTCCTCAAGGTCATCTGCTCAATTGATGATGGTAATGCAGTTGTCGTGGCTGCCGGTAGCGGGGAAGAAGATCTGAGGTGGCGAAAGACAGTCTGGAGAGCGGATCCCCGCTGTGGTGAACCCTTTCGTCGTTGGAGCAGCTGAGCTGGGGTGGAACACATCGCAGCAGGAGCAAGACAAACCACACAAGGTTTTCTTTGACACATATCTGTAACATAAGTAATTGTGTAAGGGCTTGCTTGAATTTGAGGATTCTAACAATGCAGGGATAGGAAATATACAGGAATAGGATAGGAATGCACGTGCAAAACAGAGAATTTAAAAACACAGGATTTATGCCAATTTGGGTGTTTGATTCACAAGAATTGGAAGATCACAGGATGCAAAGAAGCAAGGTGAGATTAAGTCAAACCACAAGAAAATATACCGTTATAATGCCATTATGCTACTATCTCTTAGTCTTGTGCTTCATGAATAGGAATCTGAAAAGGAGGACAAGTGGAAATAAAAATTCCTACGGTTTTTCTTTCAAGGAGACACTAAAGGAACAAACCCTACAGTTTTCCTTTGCTCCATTCCTTTGAACCAAATTCATGAATAGTAGTACCATAGGAAAATTTCCAATTCCTATGTTTTTCCTTCACTTTTCCTTTCAAGCACTGGCGATTCTAGTAGGCAGGCTTGAGCAAGGAAAAGGCTACACTCAAAAAAGTTTTTGTGCTACTTCTATTACTTTGGCGCAGGCCACTGCCCTACTAGCTCAACTCCCAGGCCCATCGACAAATGCACAGCTCAAACGCGCAAAGATTAATAATGATGGCGTTCAAGAGAGTCCATCATGGATAATTAAGTTGGCTGGTACCTCACTGCTTGTCATATAGTAGGAGAAACTAATCGTATTTCACATTACTGCGTGTGCTCAGTGGACAATATATATAACATGTAGAGTAAAAAAGAGATGCAACAAGTGTACAACCTCTTTGGCGAAGCCATGTCAATCTCAGCGTGATTGGGTTGGTCGGTAAGGATGATCCGGCTGACTTGGTTGTCGGAGGAGGGGAAGAAGATCTTAGGCATCTGGAGATGGAGCCCGGGGTACTGCTCCCCTGTGATGGAGGGTTTCGTCGTTGGAGCAGCTCTGGTAGAGTTGTACGACGCCGAGGCTGAAGCAGGACAAGAGAGACAACGTTAACCTGAGTGGAATTCTAATAGCATCTCCAATAGATGACGTAAAATACATAACCACAAAGTGCTAGATGTAAAATACATCAACCGCTCATCTCTGAACTTAACCGTCGAAACTGAATTTAACTATCGAAACTGAACTTAACTATCGAAACTGAATTTTGCTGTCAAAACTGAATTTTACTGTCGAAACTGAACGCACTAGCTAGTAGCAGAAAAGCAGTAGCAGCAGCAGCAGCGCATGTGAGAGCCGGGGCAGCTGGTCGTGTAGCAGCATCAAGTGAGGCTACCCTGAGCCGCCAGCCACCACCGGCCAAACAGCAGCCCCCCGCCGCCCATGGCCGGCGGTGCGCCGCCCCGCCCGCCCCACCACCACCGGCGACCACTCCCCACCGCCGGTCCGTCGCCGCCCCGGCCATCCCTCTAGGCCCCCCTGCCGAGCTTTTTCTCCGGCAATCCCCAATCCACCGCCCCACCACCGCCGGCGACCACCGCCCCCACCCTGAACCCTAAGATAGATAGTGGGGTACCTCT
>NC_057796.1:167453627-167455351 GCF_018294505.1 Triticum aestivum
AGTCGCCACTCGGTTGGTCACCTTATCATCACTCGGCCGCCCCGCGCGTCACCATCGGTTTGTCACCTCATCACCACTCGGCCGCCCCGCGCGTTGCCTCTTGGTTGGTCACCTCATCACCACTCGACCGCCCCGCGCGTGGCCACTCGGTTGGTCACCCCATCACTCGGCCGCCCCGCGCGTCGCCACTCGGCTGCCCCATGCGTCTCCACTCGGTTGGACACATCTACATCAATCGGTCGCTCCTCACATTGCCATCGGTTGAAGACATCTTCACGACTCGGCCACTCCCGCGCCTTCAGACGGCTAAGTCATTCTATATGCATTACATTATGTTATTTTCGTGTTCCCGATTATCCTGTAATTCACACATCACATTCACTCGGAGGCCACGCCACCGAGTGTACCTCTACGCTCGGCTGCTTATTTTCACATACTTGCTTAATACTGGTTATGTGACTCCCGAGTCCGATTACCATTTTTTCGCATACATCATTCACGAACACCATGTGTTCTTCATTTCGAGTTTGCATCGGTCCTCCGGGGCTGCAACTCATTCGTAACACTACACTTCCACTTTATTTGTGCTAGTACTCCAACGAGTTTAGTTGGATCCGTCACTTCGAAAAGTTCGAACGGATCATTCGTTCTTTCAGACTCTTGCTGGTTAACCAACAAGCCCCTTGCACTCCCAGCGGGTGTCTATGGTTGTTATTCACACAAATTATTTCAGCACACATCAAATTTCCTCGAGAAGTTATTACGTTGGCTTGTGCAATTTTTCATACACAAGTTACGCGACCATTCGACGGCCCGATGCGCCAACTTCATCACTACTAAGACTCGGTCACCATACCAGTCTTAGCGCACCGCAACACCGACCTTGTCGCTCTGTTGACTTCAAACACATCCGGTCGACCCCTCTGTGGAATCCTCTTCATCGTATCAATGATATAGACCTCGTGAGGCATGAGACAGACAAGTCCCTTTTATAATTAAACTTCACACTTCACTCCTTTGCGAGTTTGCCTCTTTCGAGCATCACTCGGAAGCTTCTCCTCATCTTTACCCGAGTCCGACTCAATGAACTGTAAATCATCCATTCAAAACTATAATTCTCGTATTCCGACATGTCCGTTGTCGAAGCCTGTAGTACGCTCGGGGGCTAGGCCGCACTCGGGGGCTGCATCTCATTTGGAATGACACTCTCCTGACTGGTCGAGTACTTCATCACAAGTCAGATCCTTCACTTCAACAAGTGCATTCGATCCGCCACTTTGACAAGTTTTATAATCACCCAGACGCTCTGCGCGCCATCTTCATTCTTACTCAGACTCAGTTGTCACGCCGGTCTTGTTGCGTCGCAACCACACTACACCGACCTCGTCGCTACATTAGCTTCGAAAGCATCTGGCTAACTCCTTTGAAGACCATTTCAGCCACTTGGCTGGACACGCAATCTTTCACTCGGCTGCCCCGCGCGTCGTCACTCGGCTACTCCGCGCATCAGCACTTGGCTGGACATGTAGTCCTTCACTCGGCCACCTCGCGCATCCTCACTCCACCGCCCCGCGCGGCACCACTCCGTTGTGCACGTCATCACCACTCGGCCATCCCGCGCATCGCCATCGGTTGGTCACCTCATCACCACTCAGCCGTCCCGCGCGTCGCCATCGGTTGGTCACCTCATCACCACTCGGCCGGCCCGCGCGTCGCCATCGGTT
>NC_057796.1:167456398-167459306 GCF_018294505.1 Triticum aestivum
CCGCGCGTCGCCTCTTGGTTGGTCACCTCATCACCACTCGGCCGCCCCGCGCGTTGCCACTCGGTTGGTCACCCCATCACTCGGCCGCCCCGCGCGTCGCCACTCGGCCGCCCCGTGCGTCGCCACTCGGTTGGACACATCTACATCAATCGGTCGCTCCTCGCATTGCCATCGGTTGAACAGATCTTCACCACTCGGCCACTCCCGCACCTTCAGACAGCTAAGTCATTCTAAATGCATTACATTATGTTATTTTCGCGTTCCCGAGTATCCTGTAATTCACACATCACATTCACTCGGAGGCCACGCCACCGAGTGTACCTCTACGCTCGGCTGCTTATTTTCACATACTTGCATAATACTGGTTATGTGACTCCCGAGTCCGACTACCATTTTTTCGCATACATCATTCACGAACACCACGTGTTCTTCATTTCGAGTTTGCATCGGTCCTCTGGGGTTGCAACTCATTCGTAACACTACACTTCCACTTTATTTGTGCCAGTACTCCAACGAGTTCAGTCGGATCCGTCACTTCGAAAAGTTCGAACGAATCCTTCGCTCTTTCAGACTCTTGCTGGTTAACCAACAAGCACCTTGCACTCCCTGCGGGTGTCTATGGGTGTTATTCACACAAATTATTTCAGCACACATCAAATTCCTCGAGAAATTATTACGTTGGCTTGTGCAATTTTTCATACACAAGTTACGCGACCATTCGACGGCCCGATGCGCCAACTTCATCACTAGTAAGACTCGGTCACCATACCAGTCTTAGCGCACCGCAACACCGACCTTGTCGCTCTGTTGACTTCAAACACATCCGGCCAACCCCTCTGTGGAATCCTCTTCATCGTATCAATGATATAGACCTCGTCAGGCATGAGACAGATAAGTCCCTTTTATAATTAAACTTCACACTTCACTCTTTTGCGAGTTTGCCTCTTTCGAGCATCACTCGGAAGCTTCTCCTCATCTTTACCCGAGTCCGACTCAATGAACTGTAAATCATCCATTCAAAACTATAATTCTCGTATTCCGACATGTCCGTTGTCGAAGCCTGTAGTACGCTCGGGGGCTAGGCCGCACTCGGGGGCTGCATCTCATTTGGAATGACACTCTCCTGACTGGTCGAGTACTTCATCACCAGTCAGATCCTTCACTTCAACAAGTGCATTCGATCCGCCACTTTGACAAGTTTTATAATCACCCAGACACACTGCGCGCCATCTTCATTCTTACTCAGACTCAGTTGTCACGCCGGTCTTGTTGCGTCGCAACCAAACTAGACCGACCTCGTCGCTACATTAGGTTCGAAAGCATCTGCCTAACTCCTTCGAAGACCATTTCAGTCACTTCGCTGGACACGCAATCTTTCACTCGGCTGCCCCGCGCGTCGTCACTCGGCCACCCCGCGCATCACCACTTGGCTGGACACGTAGTCGTTCACTCGGCCACCTCGCGCATCCTCACTCGACCGCCCCGCGCGGCACCACTCCGTTGTGCACGTCATCACCACTGGGCCATCCCACGCGTCGCCATCGGTTGGTCACCTCATCACCACTCGGCCGCCCCGCGCGTCGCCATCGGTTGGTCACCTCATCACCACTCGGCCGCCCAGCGCCTCGCCATCGGTTGGTCACCTCATCATCACTCGGCCGCCCAGCGCGTCGCCACTTGGTTGGTCACCTTATTACCACCCGGCCGCCCCGCGGGTTGCCTCTTGGTTGGTCACCTCATCACCACTCGGCCGCCCCGCGCGTCGCCACTCGGTTGGTCACCCCATCACTCGGCCGCCCCGCGCGTCGCCAGTCGGCCGCCCCACGCGTCGCCACTCGGTTGGACACATCTACATCAATCGGTCGCTCCTCGCATTGGCATCGGTTGAACACATCTTCACCACTCGGCCACTCCCGCGCCTTCAGACACCTAAGTCATTCTAAATGCATTACATTATGTTATTTCCGCGTTCCCGAGTATCCTGTAATTCACACATCACATTCACTTGAAGGCCACGCCACCGAGTGTACCTCTACGCTCGGCTGCTTATTTTCACATACTTGCTTAATACTGGTTATGTGACTCCCGAGTCCGACTACCATTTTTTCGCATACATCATTCACGAACACCATGTGTTCTTCATTTCGAGTTTGCATCGGTCCTCCGGGGCTGCAACTCATTCGTAGCACTACACTTCCACTTTATTTGTGCCAGTACTCCAACGAGTTTAGTCGGATCCGTCACTTCAAAAAGTTCGAACGGATCCTTCGTTCTTTCAGACTCTTGCTGGTTAACCAACAAGCCCCTTGCACTCCCAGCGGGTGTCTATGGGTGTTATTCACACAAATTATTTCAGCACACATCAAATTTCCTCGAGAAATTATTACGTTGGCTTGTGCTATTTTTCATACACAAGTTACACGACCATTCAACGGCCCGATGCGCCAACTTCATCACTACTAAGACTCGGTCACCATACCAGTCTTAGCGCACCGCAACACCGACCTTGTCACGCCATCGCCCAGACGCTCTGCGCGCCATCTTCATTCTTACTCAGACTCAGTTGTCACGCCGGTCTTGTTGCGTCGCAACCACACTACACCGACCTCGTCGCTACATTAGCTTCGAAAGCATCTGGCTAACTCCTTCGAAGACCATTTCGGCCACTTGGCTGGACAGGCAATCTTTCACTCGGCTGCCCCGCGCGTCGTCACTCGGCCACCCCGCGCATCACCACTTGGCTGGACACGTAGTCCTTCACTCGGCCACCTCGCGCATCCTCACTCGAGCGCCCCGCGCAGCACCACTCCGTTGTGCACGTCATCACCAGTCGACCATCCCGCGTGTCGCCACTCGGTTGTGCACGTGTTCACCACTCGCCCGCTCCGCGCGTTGCCTCTCGTTTGTG